>NW_024080636.1:7253060-7323435 GCF_003009895.1 Hyaena hyaena | reverse complement strand
CCAGGCTCCACCCCATATCAGGCCCCACCTCCGTATCAGGCTCCGCCCCCACGCCAGGCTCCACCCCCACACCAGGCTCCACCCCACATCAGGCTCCACCTCCATATCAGGTTCCGCCCCCACACCAGGCTCCACCCCCTTATCAGGCTCCACCCCACATCAGGCCCCACCTCTGTATCAGGCTCCGCCCCCACACCAGGCTCCACCCCACATCAGGCCCCACCTCCGTATCAGGCTCCGCCCCCACGCCAGGCTCCACCCCACATCAGGCCCCACCTCCGTATCAGGCTCCGCCCCCACGCCAGGCTCCACCCCACATCAGGCTCCACCCCGTTTCTTTTTCCCAGAAACTAAGTGTGCTGTCTGCTTCTGGTTTCCGTTTGTTGGTTATCCAGTTACGCCACGTATTTTCCTGTCTCTCTGGCTACCTCTTCCCGGTGCAGGTGGACGGGCTGGAGGGGGCGCGTCTGGCCTGTCGGTCCTTGTGCTGACCTGTGGCCGCGCCCCAGCACCTGGCCCCTGCCTCCCTCCCTTCCTCTCCCCACCTGTGGGAGTTTCTCAGTCGGGTGGTGACGGCTCCCAACTCTGCTCCAAAGCCCTGAGACGCCCCCCAACCCCACGTGGCCACATGCCTTCCAGCCCCTGATACCATGGCTCCAGGCAGACATGTCAACTCAACAAGCCCAGACCAGTCACCTCCCCTCAGCCCTTACCCTGCCCCCAGGCTCTCGGGAATGGTACCACCGTCCCCCGGGGTCCAGAAGGCACCCTCACGCCTCTCTTCTCCCCAAGCAGCCACGGGCCCCGGACTCTATCACTTGGCCTAAATGCTGCTGAAATATCACCGTCTCCCTTCCTTGTCCATGGCCTGGGCACTAGGGCTCTAGCCTGGATCTGAGTCACAGCCCCCTCGGCTGTCCCCCCTCCAGACAAATGGGACCCTGGCCAGACCCCGGCTGTGCTGTGGCACCTTCGGCCTCGCCTCTGTCCCCATGGCCTCCGTGGAACCCACCACCCTCCCTTCTAGTATTTCCAGGTGTGAGCCACTCCTGTTTTCTAGACACTTCCTTCTTCATCTTCGCCTGTTGCCTCTCCTGCCTGGGCTTGCAGCAGGTGCATCCCACCCGCGAGTCCCTCCCATGCACGGCTTCCCTCTGTGCCCTCAGGGAAACTGAGGCCCACGGCCGCGCTGGCTGCTCACACTCACAAGCGGCCCTGTGTCCCCACCTGATCGCCCTTCACACACACAGACCCTGTCCGGCCACACCTCGTCCGCGGCCCCCTCCCTTGGTGCCGGCCCCTCCCCCGTCTCTGTCCATCTGTCCATCTGGCTGTCCGACCCTCTAATTCCAAGCCTCCCTCCCAGCACAGCCCTCAAGGTTGGCTTACCAGCCGCGAGGCACAGAAGAGACACGGACGTCTCCGTGGTGGGGTTTGCAGGGCAAGAAATCCTCGCGGTGTTTGACGACCGCCCTAATGTCAGCAGTCATTTGTTTTAAGAAACAGCGCTGGTTGGGAAGGGCCGGTAACTCAGGGAGCCGGATGCCGCACGCGGGCTCTGAACAATCAGTCTTCTGACACCACGGTGAGACCTCTGAGACCTCGTGTTCGCTGTGCCGCGGCGAGAAAAGGAGTGAGCGCGTCGTGGGCTGGGGCCGTGCTCCCACAGTCCGGGCCCCTCGCCTGTGCCAAGAAGCTTCTTCGCACACTCGCCAAAGCACAGAGGCGGCCCAGGCCTCTTAGACAGCAAATGGGGTCGATCTGCGGAGACTGGCGGCTGCCCCTGTGCGAGATGCCCGCCGCAGGTGGTGCCCTTCTGCCCTTCTCGCACGATTCTGGCCGCTCTCCCTCGAACATGCGCACACGCGCTCCTCACATCAGCTAGAAAATGGTGTTGGAGGTTTTCCAGGTAAGACGTGTGGGTCAGAGATGGACTCCAGGGCCCTCCTAGCCCCCCGCCTGTTCTCTCATAGCCAAAGAAATGAGACAAGTGGATAGAAATGAAGAATGAAGGCAGAGGTGCCTGTCTCAGGCCAAAGATGGGAGGCAGGGACCCTCAGTCCCCTCTGCTCTCCTCGGAGGGGCCCCCGGAACAGCTCAGAGCAGGTGGGAGCTAATGGTAAGGGCGGCTTTCGGAATCCCCGAGTCGGCTGCAGGACGCACATGAAGGTGGGAGCCTCGGCAGCCATGTCTATCCTACCGCCTACCCGCTGCGGGCTCCCCCGCCGCCGCCGTGACCTTGACACTGGGCCCCTCTCCCCTGAGGTTGCAGAGAGCAGAGGGGGCCTCCGTCCCTTCCCCTAACCAGCGCTCAGAGCAGCCCCTGCTGCGGCTGCGCCCCTGGAGCGCCTTCTGCGCGGCCCCTGTAAATATCCACAAGGTCACGCCTTTCCCATTTCGGAAATCATTTCGTGCTCTCTCTCAGGGTAATGAGCTTGGGTTTTCTGTAAATGTGCCCCTTTCTTCACTTTCGTACGATTCTCGCTTGCTCCTGGCTTCCCCTCCCTTCCCATTTCATGCTAAATGATTTTTCCTGCCTTGGCATTGCCCAGATTTTTTTTTCTTTTTTGTACTCGTGTGAGGAGTCAGCGCCTCCCTTTAGGGCCGTGCACATTAAAATCTCTCTGCAGTTCAGACTCACACGCTTCTGTTTCATTCCTCACTGCTAAACACGCTGCTCTCGGTCTCTCCAGCCTGGGCTCGCCACTGCCTATTCATTTGCACATTTTCAAATATTTAAGGACCCACTCTGTGCCAAGCTTGGGTAAAACCCGGCTGGCTTCCAGTGGAGCCAGGGCCGGGACTGGAGACCTGATTTGGTCGCGAATAGCGCTCGTGAGCAGTGCACAGGGCAGCCCGCCCGAGGTCAGACGGGCCAGGATTTGCCTCCGCGGAGGTGCTCACAGGCTGTTCGATCGGAAAAGCAGCTACACACACACACACACACACACACACACACTCACGTCCCCAGCTGTAAACAGAACCGTGTGCCCACTGCTCCGAGTAACAGAGAAACCGAGGAGCAGGAGCCCCACAGGGAAGCCCTGGGACCTCACAGTGCTGCTTGTTTATAAGGGTTTTCATTTACAACCTGTCTCTGGCCCAGAAACCTGTCAGAGAAATAGCCGCCGTGGACACAGTCCGCACACTCCGAGCGCCCGGCGTCTAACGGGGGAGAAAGGATAATGACTTCGGTTCCTTCCGGCAGACGTCCCCTGAGTCCTGGCTGCGAGAGATGTGTTTTCGGAGGAGGCGGGTGGGAGTTTCGGGGGAGCTGTGAGCGAGCAATTTACAAACACGATCAATGAGGTTCGAACGTAAATTGCAGGAGGGAGCTTTCGACCCCAAGGTGATTTAGGAAGGAGCTGGTGTTTGTGCTGAGCCTCGAGGCCGGCACAGGTCGTGGGTCCCAAATCCCCCCTGAAACCCTAACCCCCAATGGGGCAGTTTGGTTGGTCTGTTTCTGGGTTTTGGTTGTTGTTATTGTTGTTTTGCAGTTTGAGCTCCAGGTATTAAAGCTTCGAGTGGCCCTGGGGGCCCCATCTGGGCCTGGGACGGTTGGGGACGCACTCCTGGGACGCCAGACCCCTCCTTCCTCTGGCTCTGTGAGGGCGAGTTAGGTGAGTGACGCGGGGCAGAGGCATAGGGAGACAGAGAACCAGAGAGGGACAGAGACTGAGGGGCAGAGGGATGTGGAAGGGCATGAAGTCACAGCAGGCGGGGACAGAGGAGCAGACGCTGCGGGGGAGGGGAGGGAACCGGAGGGACGCAGGGTCCCAGGCGCTCCTCAGCACGAGATGGGCCCTCGGGAGGCCGCCAGGTGCAGGCGAGGTGAGGAGGGCGCACCCCACGGCGTGAGGACAGAGGAAGGCGGCCACCTGCAAGCCAGCCCGCAGCCTCGGACCCCAGGACAGTGGGAACAAGCATCGGTCGGTGGAGCTGGCCCGTCTGCGTTGTGTGCTGAGCAGCTGCACAGACTGTAGGCACAATGGAAGCAGGGTGACGTGCAGGAGAAAAGACATTCAAAATGGAGGCCACCCTGCGAGCAGAAGCTGCAGTCTAGAAGGCTCCAGGCGTTTCTAGACGTAGGGACTGGTCAGGGAGCCACCAGCGCACAGACAGGTGGGAGCCCACACTCAGGATCTTCACAGGCAGGCGGGGAGCCAGTAAGCACTGGTGAGCGGGCCAGTGAGATCTTTCTAGAAGCCATTGAAGGAGAAGAGGGAGGAGGCCAGGCAGGAGTCGGGTGCGGGGGTCCAAGCTAAGTGAGCAGCATGAGGCCTGGAGTCTGGACTGAGGGGTACGGTGGCGGTACAAGTGGGGACAGACCCAGCAGGCGTCACTAAGCAGGCGCTGAGCACGGCCGGGCTGGGAACCCTGGGGAGCCACGTGCACACACGGGTTACAGAGACACGGCCACGATGTGTGGCCACCACGTAACACCCAGCGTTCAAGCTGATTTTGCCAGAAAACTCTTAGGCAGGAGCCCGGGTACGTTTTCACAAAAGTGTGTGGGTTGGGGCGCCTGGAGGGCTCAGTTAGTTAAACCTCTGACTTCGGCTCAGGTCACAATCTCATGGTTTGTGGGTTCGAGCCCCATGTCGGGCTCTGTGCTGACAGCTCGGAGCCTGGAGCCTGCCTCGGATTCTGTGCCTCCCTCTCTCTCTGCCCCTTCCCTGATCACACTCTGTCTCTCTTAAAAATGAATAAACAAAAAAAATTTAATAACTAAACAGAGAAAAGAGAAGTATGTGGGATCAAGGTGTGCAGCCACGTGGGGCCCGGGGACTCTCGGAGCTGTGGGGAGGGTCCCGCGGTCTGGTCCCCCCTCCGCACCGGAACCCCAGCTGGGTGGTGGCCGGCAGCCTGTCGGCGCACAGGCCAGGCTCCCTGCGTCCTGTGCGGATAACCTCGGGGTCTTCACACCCCTGCTATTCTGAGATGAGGTGTCACAGAGGTCAGCCACGACGTCCAGGGTCTCACTGGAGCCACGCAGTGAGCAGGACCGGCCTCGGGGGCCACACTGTTAACCGCGTGCTACGTGTGGTGAAGCCAGGCAGACTCGGGGCAGCCTGTTCCCGGCGGGTCCTGCACATGTTCCAACGGTTTGTTCAGTGAACTGCCTCCCCGAACACTTGGCTCTGGGTCCTACTCTGCGCCCCCCCCGCCCCGCCGCGTTCCTGCAGCTCAGTGATCGCGGCCCGGCCGTCTGTCTGCTTCTGGCCCCGCTGCCCTCCGGAGCTGATGTGCTGTCCCGAGGCTGCCCCGGGCCATCTGTCCTTCAGCGTGAGCCCCGCCGCCGGCCACCAGGCTGAGGGTGGAGGCCCGGGGTGCAGGTTTACTCCAAGACCCCGGGGCCTGTGAGCCGGCCGGGGTACCCCGGGTTCTTTGCCACAAGGCCCTTCCGCCAACTCCGTCCATCAGCTGGGGCCACTTAAGGTCCCAGTGCAGGGACGTGTGTGTGGGGACTGTGCTGTCACCCCCGGTACCAGGTCTGGCCTAAGCCCTGGGCGGGGCAGCTCCCCAGGTCCCCACATCCCACATCCCAGGGAGGGAGACGCTAACAGCACCCCGTCTGGCAAGCAGAGAAGCCGACCCACAGTTGTCCGTGACGCAGAGACCCCGTGGCCCCCGGGCTGTGCGCTCATGCCAGGCTGCCCTGACCCCTCGCCCTCTCCCTGTTCCTTCAGGTGCCCGGGCTGACACCCTGCTGAGGCTCCAGGATCCCTTCTAGCCATTCGGCTCCTGCACGCCCTGCACGGCCTTTGCAGCCTGACGTTTCCCAGGTGCTCCCCGCGCCCTCGCTCACATCCCAGGCGTGCCCCCGTGCCCTCACTCACATCGCGGACACGCCCCCACGCCTCCGCCCACATCCCGGGTGTGCGTCTGGATGGCAGACCAGCCGCCGCGTGCACCTGCTCTCCCGATTCCGGAAGCTGGCACAGTCTGCCTCCCTGGTCTGCCCAGCTCCCCGGCCGGGAGGGCTGCCGGAGCAGCGCTCTCTGGGGACGCCCCGGGTCGGTGCTGGCGTGTCTCCTGCACACGCGGGGCCTCAGCACACGCTTGCAGGTGGGGTCTGGGACTTGCTGGACCCGGGACTTGCTTCTAGGTAGACAACACGGAGCCAGTCCTCTGTGCATGTACTCGGCCGGCTCTCAGCCCTGCCTGACGGTGATCACAGCACCGCTACTTCCCCTGGACCCCGGCCGCCGTGCAGCGTCGTTCACAAACCCACCGGGGCTGGGGTGGCTCGCGGCTCCTGTTCACATCACTCCGGGGACGGTGCGGTGGCCAAGGAAGTGCGGGGCGAGGCCCGCTGGCCGACTGTGGAGCCACGTCCCCACCCTGAGCCCGGGGCGCCGTGGGTGATGACCCCCAGGGCACCTGCCGTCTGCTTGTCCACAGGAAAGTTACGGGAGACCGCCAAGGGCCCTTCTAGCCCCGGATGTGCGCGGAGTCCTGCCCGCGGCCGTCACACGCTGGGGGAGGAACTGCTCCCTGGCGTCTGCAAAGAGGACCGAAGCAAAGAGGAACCAGCAGAAGCCAAACAAACCACAAAACCCGCACCTTGACCCCGGGACCCCCTCCCGGTCCCAGAGTGTTTATGAAACCCCGCAGCCGTGGGCTCCGATTTACACAGCATTTCCTTTCAAGAAACAGCCTGTCGGACGCCTCAGCTGGCTGGACTCGGGATGCGCACGGGCTCCCCGGGGGTGACGCTGGGGCAGGTCCCCTGCTTTCCCCACCGCCCTCCCCCTCCCCCACCCTTCCCACCTGCAGCTGCAGCAGCTCGGCCGACGGGGTCCCGGGGACCGGACTTTGTCCAGACTTCGGGCCAGTGCCGCAGCGGCCGCCCCATGTAGACACGGCGCCCAGTCCTGCCGTGCCAGCCTCCCCGCCCGCAAGGCGCAGCCCCGGCCTCTCCCCCTCCGGAAGCCGACCTGCTTCTCGGGCCGAGCCCTGCGGCCGCCCACTCCTGTCCCCATCGTAGCAGAGGCCACCCGCCTCGCCTGGCAGCCTGGGCGCAGGCGCTGTGGGGAGGGGTGTCTGCCCCTCAGCCCCGGCGGAGAGGGCGTGGGCTCGAGCGCGAGGAGGAGACGGTGTGGCTGCTGCCGAGTGCGGTCGAGCTGTGAACGCATCCTTCCCAGCTGGGAGGTGCAAGCGGGGCACCTGCTGGGTGACTGGCCCCCTCCACCCTCCCTGCTTCTTGCTTCATGGAACATCCCACGACTTGTCCTCATAGGTGCCAGAGACAGAGACAGAGACAAAGGGAAACAGAGAGATAAAGACAGAACAGAAACAGACAGACAGAGAGGAAACCAGCCTCGGGCACGCTGCCCCCCACCTTCCCCGGGCCGCCCCACTGCCCTCGGGGCCTGACCGGGCCTCCTGGGTCTCACAGGTCAAAACTTTAGAGTCCACTGCACAATTTCCTTTTTTTTTTTTTTTTAACGTTTATTTATTTATTTTGGAAAGAGAGAGAAAGTAGGGGAGGGTCATAGAGAGGGAGAGAGAGAATCCCAAGCCGACTCTGCACTGTCAGCACAGAGCCAGATGCGGGGCTTGAACCCGGGAACCGTGAGATCACGACCTGAGCCGAGATCAAGAGTCAGGCACAGAGAGCCCTCTGTCGCACAGTTTCTAAGCGTGCCCTCTTGCTCGAGCCTGGGGTCCCCGCATCTGAGGCGACAGCCCCCGGAAAGACACAGAGGCCCCCAGAGCGTCCTGATGGCGCCTTCCTTTCTGACATTCAGGTCTCATCCCGGACTGGTCTTACTTTTCCGCGTGCAACTCAACTTCTCAAACAGGGAAAATGAAAATGTTACTTTTTCTAGGCATAGCTCACAGTTTTATACATGTTCTCTGTAGGCAGAAATAGACTTTTTTTTTGTTTCTTTTAGAAAAATCGAAGGTGGCTTTCAAATGTCAGATTTTCATACTGAGGACAAACTGCCTTTTAAATATCACGTTTTCGAAAACGTATACGTTCTTTATTTTATCTCTTGTCATCTTTTCCAAATGCATCCCAACAGCGAGAGGCATCAAAGTGAGTGTTTCCGGCACAAGCACACGCCACGTGCTCACAGGACCACATCAGGATTGACTAAGGGAAGCACTCTGATCGGCGGTGAGGCTGGAACCCGCCTCGCTCCAGGGCGAGGGGTCCTGGAAGCTTGGCCGTTCCCTGTGGCACTTGCACACGGGGTGGGGACCCCGGGGTGCTGGGCGTGACCTCGTGGGGGCCTCAGCGGGGGGCCTCCGTGTCTGAGCCTTGCTCTGCTCCTTCCAGAGCGCGGGCTTGCAGGAGAGACTTCGCCTCTGCGCGCATCAGTGTTGTCCTGTGCAGGTGAGGCCATGGCCTCCTGCCGCACCGCCCGGGGTCAAGCTCCTAAGGCTTAAACGAGACTCCAGGTGGGGCCCAGTTCACCCCACCGCTGCCATCCGCCCCCACCGGGAAGGCCCACAGGTGGCGAACGGGAGGGTCCCAGGTGGCCAGGGAGCGGCAAGGACGATTGGCTGTCGGGAGCCCAGGTAGACTCCGCCTGCGCTTAGCCGAGTGTCCACCGACGCGGAGCAGAAGGTGTGGCGCCCACTGGGAGCCAGGCAGGCCCTCCCCCAGAGTTCACCAGAGACAGGCCATCTCCAGAGAGCGAGGAGTGCCAGGCCGGAAGCATCACTGTGGCTGAGGGCGTGTCAGTGTCCTGGGGCCACTGTGGCAAAGTTGCACAGATCCGGGGCTTAAAACCGCAGGAATGCGTGCTCTCAGTCCGGAGGCCTGATGTTTGGGAGCAAGAGGCTCTGAGGCCCCTCCCAGCCCCTGGAGGCTCCTGCCAACCAACCATGGGTGTTCCATGGAGTGTAGACGCACCCCTCCAGCCCTCTGCCTGTGTCTTCTCTCCTTTGTCCCTTACAAGTCACCCGGCATTGGATTTGGGGCCCACGCTGATGGAGGAGGATTGTATCTCAGGGTCCTTAACTAATTACATCTGCAAAGACCCCGTTTGCAAATAAGGTCATGGTCGCCAGCACTGGGAGTGAGAACCTGAACATACGGGGGGCACAGTGAAGCCACCGGGGGGGAGACGGAACCCCACCTCAGGGAGAGGGGTGTCCCCCCGCAGCAGACAGCTCTGAGCCTTTTGTGACCTGAGCGATGGGACTGATCATTCACAATAACAATAAAATAATGACCGTAAATCCCGCCTCGGTTTCCCGTGGGGGTGGCGAGGGGCCTCCCGGTGCACGTGCAGACGGGGGTCTTGGCTGATAATGTCGTCTCCCAGCTGCACGCCAGTCGGCGGTGACTCAGCATGTCGCAAACCACAAGGGCCGCAAACATCCGATTTACAGCCTCCGTGCCGCCGTGCCTGCGCGTGCGGCGCCAAGCACGTAGAGACACTCCTGAAGGTCCTGGCACCGGCTGTGAGGCCCCCGGTCCTGCGGGCGGGCATGGCCGCTGTGACCGGGAGGCTTCCGGGAGGCGGCTGACCGCCAGGGAGGCTGGGGTCTGGGGCCCAGCCCTGGAGGGAGATGCAGAAGAGCTCGGGTGAGGGGGGCACCCCGGGGCTCATGGGCTGGGATTCCACATCCTAGGCCCCAAATCACGAGGCTCATGGAGTTTTCTACATCTTTTTATCGTGAGAAGCAATGGATTCGGCCATTCTACAGAAACGGGAGTTAGAGGTTGGGAATGTTCCGGATCCTTCACTTGAAGCAGCACCATGTCCCTGCCCGCTTGTAGATCCTCATATTCCTGAAAAGTGGTCACAGAGAGCGCTTTCACCCCACAGCAGGGAGGGAGGCTCCGAGCTCAGTCCTCACCTCCCACATTCCTCAGGCCTGTGCTCGAAGGATGCAAAAATGGGGGTCTGGGAGCGAGGGGGCCAGCCCGGCCCGGGGCCTGGAGAAGGCAGGCCTCTCCTGCTCAGGGTCCCAGGCCTCCATGCCAGGCCCCGGGCACTCGCTGCAGTGGGGGCGCAGGTGGCTGCGTGGGACTCCGCCTCTCGTCCCCGTGAGCACGGTGGGCCGTCTGGACGGTGCCAGGGCTGGGCGCAAACACAGACTTAGTAACAAGGGTCTTCAGTTTCACGTCCACTATGTGCCTGGTGCTGAACGAGCCGCTTGGAAGGTTTTATCTCCGCGTCTCAGAGCATCAGCCCATAAAGGTCATGTCAGACCCATTTTACAGGTCAGGAAACCATCATTGCGTCAGTACGTTTATCAAACTCTTTCCTCTGAGGCCCCCTCAGCCTGAGACTTCCCCACAACTGAGACAGGAGGGGTCTGTCCGGTCTGATTTATCCAGTTACTCCTCACTCACAGGCGTCCGACCCAGAAGATGACACAGAGGTTCCTAGGGGACCCCTGCCTCCTCGCCCACGGCCTTGTGGGTGAAGAAAAGCCTTCCCACCCATGGCCCTTGCGGTGCAGAGAAAGATTAACGGTGACGTCGGGGAGCTCTTGAAGCTCCGTGTCACATAAACCCAGGAAGGGGGACTGTCACCATCGTTAACTTTAGTTACAGGAAAGGGACACAGCAGGTCGGTGACGCAGGAAGCACTAAGGTCTCTGTAACCAGCACCCTCGCTATCCCGGCTTTCTTCATCGCACATTCAGGCTGCACTCAACACGGCCTCCCTGAGGGCCGGTGGTGCGTCTGCCCCTCGGCCCGAGACTCAAGGTCACTGTGGGGAAAGGCAGGGGACCCAGACTCTGCTGGTGGCACTGAAAGTGAGGGGCCTTGATGCAGTTTGTTTATTCTCCTTGGGGAGGGAGGTGATTCTGGGAAAGCAGCGCTTAGAAGTCAGGATGCCCCGAGTCCTGGTGGGTCAGACCCCGTGCGAGGCTGTGCCCCGCTGAGCCCCGGCGCCTGCCTGTCTGCCTGCTCCCGGGTGCGCAGAGCCACTGCTGCCCTCGTCCGCGGGGTGACGACGGCATGGCTCGGACCACCGTCTCCCGCTCCCCTTCCCGACACTGGCTTCTCCCCGGAACCTGCCTGTGTGAGGCTCGGTTTCCCCAGAACGAGTCCTTCTGGAAGGTGGACCATGACCCCAGCAGGGAGGTCATCACTTTTTTTGTGGATCAAAGGCAATGGGATGACACCCACCACGACGTGCTTCTGTTTCTCCCGCAGAAGACGCGGTGCAGGAGGCCAAGCCCCAGCGGGCGGCCCGGCAGACGCCTCCGGGTGTCCCCACCCCACCTCTGCCGTAGGATCCATCTTGGAAGCACTAGGAGAAAAGCCCCCTCAGAGGAGGGTGGGGGTGCCTGGCAAAGCTCCTGGGCTCTGGTCGGGGGGGGGGGGGCTCTGCCTGGGGGCCTGGGGTCCAGGCCTGGCCTGCTGGGTGCCTCACGGAGGTGCCACAGGGAGCGGGGAAGAGCCCCCCGCGTTCCCGTGGGGCCCAGCCCGCCCCCGGCTCAGCGCTGCCCCGCGAATGGGCCGCGTACGACCAGCACGGGGGCCAGCAGCTCCGCCGAGACTCAAGCAAAGGTCCCGGGTTGTCCAAGCCTCCGGGGTGTGGGGTGTCAGCCTGCAGCCATTGCTAACCCGTAATGAGCCCTGGGCACCACAGGTCAAGGGCAGACACACCCCAAACGAGAGGGTGGCCTGAGCCCCGTCCCTTCCGCCTGGGATGCGGGCACCACCCGACGGCTGTCATCCAAGGCAGGGTCGCAGTCTGGCCGGACGCGGTCGCCTGCAGAGAGGCATCTGGGTGTCAGAGAGCAGGACCCGGCTTCTCTGCAATTCCATCTACTCACAGATGTGCCGTCAGGTTCCGTGGAAATTCGGCTGAGGGTTTAGGGCCTCACCCACCCACCCTCCGGGACCATTCACTTTCCTCGCAACAGGAAGTGAGCCCGCACCTCTTCCCGCGAAGCCAGCCGCGCCTGCCTTCGCCGCGGCCTGGCCGGCATCCCGGGCCGGTAGCTGCCGCGGGGCGAGTTGTGCCTCTAACGCTCGTGAAGGGGAGACGCGTCCTGTGGGGGTTCAGCTGCCAGCTGCCTGTGCCCTGGCCGCGTGGACCGGCCCCCTCACATCCTCCAGGCCCAGGCGGGGGGCTCTGGGCGGGCCTCTGAGCGTGAGGCTCAGGCACCGGGGCGTCCCTTCCTCCCACATCCGGGGAGCCCCGTCCCGCACCCCCCCCACCCCTCTCTCTGGAACTTCCCTGCTTCAAACCATAAGGCTGGTACGAGTCCCCTTCCATCTCCTTCTTGCTGAGCTGGGCTGAGCCTGGGGTCAAATGCTTGGGGGTCCAACACCGGGTCTCAGATCTTGGGGTGAAAGGGCCCCTTTTCGTTGCACTTCCCAAGATGGAGATGGATCTTCTCACCCCAAGAGAAGCCCTCAGCTTGTCATCTTGCCGAGTGCCGAGCTCACCCTGAGCTGGAAGAAGAGGTGCACGAAGGGAGATGTGCCCTGAGCCCACGGAGCTCGCAGGCCCACGTGCAGGCGGGGCTGATGCCAGAGATGCGCCCCGCCCGGGGGGCTTGTCCCGCCCCGGGTCGTGAAGCCCCCACAGCAGCCGGCCTGGACCCCTGCAATCAGGGCCACAGCTGCACGGCCGGGGCACGCTGTGTCCCCCAGACGTGACGGGGACGCCCCTCCTGGGTTGTGGGAAGCTGTACGTGTGCCCGTGTGGTTGTGGAAGGGCGGTGGTGTCAGGCGCGTCACACCGATCCTTACACACATGCAAGAGATGCAGGAACCTGGCAACAAAAATACACGAGCTGTCAAGTCACAAGAAGACGCAGAGGCACGTAGGTGCGCGTCGCCAAGGGGGGCAGCCAGGGTGCAGGGCGCACAGGCGCCCCCGGTTCCGGGTCTGCGCACTCGGGGGAAGGCAGACGCACGGACAGTACGATCAGCGGCCGCCCAGGGTTTGAAGGAGGGAGCAGAGCCCAGAGGACATCTAGGGCAATAAAGTCTTTCTGGAGGGTTCCGTAAAGGCGGATTCGCGTCAGGATATGCACACCAAACCCAGAGAATGCACAACACAGGGGATGCCTGGGGGCTCAGTCGGTTAAGCGTCCGACTTCGGCTCAGGTCATGATCTCACGGTTCGTGGGTTCGAGCCCCGCGTCAGGCTCTGTGCTGACAGCTCAGAGCCTGGAGCTGCTTCGAATTCTGTGTCTCCCTCTCTCTCTGACCCTCCCCTGCTCACACTGTCTCTCTCTCTCTCTCTCTCTCAGAAATAAATACAAAAACATTGAGAGAAAAAAAAAAGAATGCACAACACAGAGTGAACCCTAATATGAACCACAGACTTGAGTGAACAGAAGTGTATCAACACTGGCTTGCGGGTCTGAACAAACACACCCCGCGGATGCAAGACTTTGAGAGGGCAGCTGTGTCGTGGGGCCACGTGGGAACCTGTGCTTCCCTCCGATTTTTCTGTAGCCCTAAAACTGCCCGGGGGGATGCATGTCGCAGACCGCAGGCCTACTTTAGTGCCCCGTGGGTAGGAGACGTTCTTGGTCTCTGTTCCGGTAGTCAGGGCCTCATGCATAGCCCTGCCCTGCGCTCCGGCCCGGAGCCTCCGCCTAAATTGAAGTGCAGGTTGACATTTTCTGACTGAATAGTGACCATTTGTCTATGGAAGCAGTTGTTAAAAATATTTTCATCCTTTGCGTTGCTGGAAAATTAAAGGTAAGATGACCCTAAAATTTATGAGTGAAGCTAAGACACACTTGAGAGCAAAGCAGGGCCAGTACAGATAACCACATGTGCATGAGTTACAAAGCTCAGGATGCTTATGAGTCTGTGTGTATATGTATGAAGAAGTAGGTGCACCTATTAATAAGCACGCATGTACACACATGTATCTATGCACACATACACAGATCAATTGGTTTTATTGCATTGATAGGCCTATAAAATAATTCTATTCAAAAATCATTTTCAGAAATAAAATTTATTCTAAGAATAGCCTATCTTTGTGATAATGAAAGCACAATTTTAAGAGTTTCTTTCTATCTATTATCTCAATTTAAAAATAAAAACGCAGCTTATGTATCCATGGGCTTTGACCTATTTCTTATTCATATCTGTGTCCAACATATATTACTAGTATTTTTAATGTGTCTTTGATTGTCATATTTCTGAAAGAGTGTTCATAATTTTTTTCAAAGTTGAATTTTAGGAGTAATGCACTAAAAAGTGATGAAAAATTCAGATCACCCTTCTCTTTATACAATTATATTCTTTACTGACAAAACATTTTCTCTATGGGTACTGAGGTACCTGGTAAGCTCAGAGCAATTTCTGCTAACTGTGGATATTCTCACGCCTAACTTTTCTTTCTCTTTAAATATTTTTTAATGTTTATTTATTTTTGAGAAAGAGAGAGAGAATGTGAGCATGGGAGGGGCAGAGAGAGAGGGAGACACAGAATTAGAAGCAGGCTTGAACTCACGAGCCTTCGAGCTGTGAAATCACGACTTGAGTCGAGTCAGCAGCCCAACTGACCGAGCCACTCAGGCGCTCCTCTCGTGCCTAACTTTTCATTGAGATACCTAAATATATCATTCTGTGTATTTTCACTTATACTCTGTACCGGATTCTTTAGGCTAGGTAGAAATAATATGTACAACATGAGGTCTTGGATGTTTAGGAAGGGCTAAAAAAATTTGCAGATAAATGTAAAAGACTCTTTTCCTTTTTCCTTCTTTGAAATACATACGTTGGCTTAAAGCAAAACGTAGAGTGTTGTGCTCTGGGATTTGTCACACATGTAGATGGGAATAATGCATAGGATAACTGTCACAGGAAAGGCCAGGGATGGTAAAGGGACCACAGGTTTGCAAGGCTCGTATCATATATGAAGTGATGCAATTATAACACTAAAGTTACCGTTAAGTAGTTAAAGGTATATGTAATAATGTCTACAGCAACCACATAGATACTCTGAAATATGCATTTGTATCCTCTATATCATCACCTGTATCTACATCCTTTTAACTTGAGATGCAAAAGGCAAGGCAGGGGAATCAGATGGAGAAAACAGCAAATTGATGGACTAATCAAGTGGTCACATTAATGTAAATTGGATAAACACTCAATAACATGCAGGAATTTACAAATTAATATGAAAATACAAGACCCGACTGTATGCTTTCTACGGGAGTGTTCTTTAAATATAATAATGCAGATAGGAAAATGGATGGAAATGGAGGGGAAAATATCTACCACGCAGAAAAGCATAAGAAGGCTAGAATGGCTCTATTAATGTCCAATAAAGTCCATCTCAACATGAGGAATATTCACAGAGAGAAAGATGAACATTTCATAACAAGAAGGGGCAAATTCTTAAAGACATACAACCACGGATGTAGACATGCCTATAAACAGAGCTTGAATTCACAAATTGTAAACGTAGCACGAAATCAAAGGGAAAAGTAGACAAATCTGCAATCATCGTTGAAGATTTTACTACCACACTCTCGGCAAGTAAGAGACCACATGGCCCAAAATGATCAATATTGTCAGGGAGGATCTGAATGACACCATCATACACCAGTTGGTACTTGCAAAGCACTATGCAAAATGACTTCTTTCCAATAGTACATGGTGTAGTCACCAAGACAGATCATGTGCCAGGCCATTGAACAAGTGTCAGTAAAATTAAAATGATTTTAATAATACAAAATATGTTCCCTGACTAGAATGGTGCTAAGTGAGAACTCCTACAGCAGTATAATACCCAGACAAAATCCATACATGTAGAAATTAGATATTACACTCCCGGATAGTCATGGGTCAGAAAGGAAGCACCAAGGAAAGAGAAAGCATTTTTTTGTTTGTTTGTTTTTGTTTTCTTTTCTTTTTACCAGAATGTGGATGAAATATAATGTATTAAATATCTGCGGGATGTAGTTAAAGCAGTGCTTTATAGGGAAAGTTGTAGCATTAAATGCTTGTATCAAAAGAAATAGTAATGATCTAAACTCAGTGACATAAAGTTCCATCTCTAGAAGCTAAAAATAAAAGGAAAGTTAACTCAAGTTTAGTAAAGATTGGGAAATAATAAATATAGGAACTGAAATCAGTTTTCTAGAGAAAAGAAAAGCAAAGATGTTAATGAATCCAAAAGGTGATTTTTTTGAAGAACAAGAAATTGGTAAGTTTCTAGTATGATTCATGGAGAGAGAGAGAGAGAGAGAGAGAGAGAGAAACCAAGTACGGGCAACATGAATAAAGGGAGGACATGTTGTATGGATATTAAGAGGCAATAGATAAATATTATGAAGACTTTTGCCAACATATTTAACAAATTAGGTAAATTTATTGAAAAAAAAAAGTATCAGAATTGACTCGAGATGCAATAAAATCAGAGAGCCCCAAATCTGTAACCAAAAGGGAGACGTATCTTTTCCATGAATTGAAGACTCCGCCCATGTGACACATCATCACCACTCCCTGAATCGATTTTTAGAGTCCACGCAATCCCTAAAACCATTTTACAAGGCATCTGTGTAGAATTTGCCAACTCGGCTTGAAACTTTATGAAGAGATGGACATCAGCAAGAATATTGAAATAAATCTTTACAAAAGAACAAAGTTGGGAAATACACACTTGACTTCAAAACTTACCCTAAAGCTAGAGCAATTAAGACAATATGGCACTGGCATCAGAATAGAAAGCTGATTACTGAACTAGCACACAGAGTCCCCAAACACGGCCCCTTAATTCTTGAACATTAGCATTGAAGTAATATAATATAAAAAGGAAAATCATTTCAACAAATGGAGCTGGAAACACAAGACACCTTTGGAAAAAACAACAAACCTCAATTTCTACCGCACAATATAGGCAAACATTGAGAACCACGAAGGTTCCAGAAGAAAACACAAAGGAATAACTTCATGAGTTGAGGATATGCAAAGTTTTTGCAGAAAGCAATAAATGTAAAATGACAAAAAGTAATTAATGTTGACTTCATCCAACTGATACCAGCACTGAGAGAATGACTAGGCAAGCCATACTGTGCACACATATACATATGTACATATATATATGAAAATATGTTTCTGACAAAGACTTTTATCAAGACTATAAAGAACTCCTAAAACTCAGTGAAGATAAAAATAACCTAATTAAAACTGAGCAGAAGATTCTAAGAAAGATATACAAATGGTCAGTCAGCACATGAGAAAGTGCTCAACACCATTAGACCTCAGGGAATGCAAATTTCAACCAAAATAAAATGAATCATCCACTCACAAATAATAAAACAGCCAAAATTAAAACCATTCATAGCGGAAAATATTCCGCAAATGAGTCAGAAGTCTCATACATTTTTGGTGATGTTTTTGAATGCTATCACCACTTTGGAAACTACTGGGCAGTTTCTTCTCCAACAAACATATGCCCATGAAAGAAGTCCTATGTCTCCAAAAATATTTATCTGGGACCATCCCTGACAGCTTTATTCATAATAGCCCCAAACTAGAAACAGCCCATGCGTCTACCACCAGGGTGACTAAGAACAAACCATAGGTTCATTACCTGAACCAACTGTTTCATATTCAGCAAAGAAAAAGAAAAGAAATACTAGCGATACGCCGCCACATTCTCCAGTTGATTAGGCTGAGTGAAAGAAGCCTTTCCTGTCGAAAAGTCTGTTCCATAGGATTCCACATTTTTGAGGTTCTAGAACAGATTCAACTGATTCATGGTGAAATAAATCAAAATAGTGTTTGCCTGTTGGTATGGAGGTGGAGTAGGAAGAAGAGATGAGGAGATGGAAATAGTCTATATATTTTTTGGCTTAGCTAGCATATTTACCAAATATACCATCAAATACTACCCTAAAAATTGGGTGCATAACAATGCAAATTGTAACAGGAAGGAATTATAAACATATGTATGTATAAAGTCGGGTTAGTAATCTGCCTGCTGAAATATTTAAGGATGAAATGTACTGATGTCTACAACTTACATTACAAATAAATCCGGGGCACCTGGGGGCTCAGTCAGTTGAGCGTCCAACTTTGGCTCAGGTCACAATCTCACGGTTCGTGGGTTCAAGCCCCTCGTCGGGCTCTGTGCTGACAGCTCGTAGCCTGGAGCTGCTTCGGATTCTGTGTCTCCCTCTCTCTCTGCCTCTCCCCTAATTGTTCTCTCTCTGTCTATCTCTCAAAAATAATAAACATAAATAAATAATAAAAATAAATCCAAAAAATAAGATGGATTGATGAGTAAATAGATGGATAATTTTGTGAAATCAAGTATCATAAATTGTTAATGGAACAGTAGAGGCTATACATGTACGGGGGGATGTTCTCTGTAAAATTCTCTCAACTTTTCTGTACGTTTGAAACTTTCTGTAATACAATGTTGAATAAACAAGAGTTTTATCCAAACTTCTTTCCACATGTTGCTACATTCCAAAATGCAATTGTAGAATTCCCAAATTAAATCTTATTAGCTCTCAGTGTTCAATCCGTTTCCTGTTTGCTTTAGGGCAGAAAAATATCTGAAAAATTGCACATTGCTTATAAGCACTTTCAGGCTCAAATTATTTTTGGACCTTTGCATGTAGAATTCTTTGACTTGAGATTTCTAAAATCAAAGATTTTTGAACACGGTGTAACTGGAATGTAGAGGATTTCTTTACAAAGCATTTAATACCCTTGGGAGGCACTTAGCTTGATTGATATAGCACTTTTTTAAGGGTCAAATATGTTTAAGACCCGATTGAATAGAAGCTACAGGGGACGTGCTGATTACGTTTTCACACCCACAGTCAGCTTCCTTACAAATATGTTGCCGTTTACTGGAATTGTGAATGTATACGAGTATGTGTAAATCCCTGTTTCGTGCGGTATCACAATTCGCTTGTGGTCAGGAACTGGAGGTGAACCACAATCATTTCCAAGCTCCAAAACTTCTTAGTCTAGTATTCTATTATAACTCTATGCTCCATCGAACTTCGTTAACCATATCTGTACAAAACCAAATGGTTTTCTCTTCAATGTTCAATTTGTAACAGAATTATAACGGTCTTCCCAGTAAGTCCAGAAGACCTTGGCACCAAAATCTTGGCAAAGCTTTCCTCTAATGTTATTAATTGTATTAATAAGACCTCATTTTTAGAGATAAATGAACTGAATTGCTGCTTTCAGGACCTGATGACACAGGCGTAAAGCTTGTGTTATTTGACCATTTGCAGCGTCCTTTTCTGATAATTCTCCCGGCACGCTACAAGCTGTTGCTTTGCTTTTCAAAGGTGCATGATCGACAGTGAGTGACATTCGCTTCGGAAGAGTCAGTTGATCAGAAAGAACAGCGGTGCCTGTCAGGGTGAGGGGCACTGTCTTCTTGCAGCTGCTCAGGACCAGCTTTCAGGGTTGAGGACACGCAGCTTAAAATAACGATCAACGCCAGAAGAAGACTCAGAACTCCTTCAGGACACGTGTGTCTTCCGGTTTACACACGGACAGTGGTATTGAAATCCTAGCAAAGATGAGTGTTCCAGAGGCAGATACTTTCTTGAGAAGCAGAAAGTCAGGTCTTGATTCCACTTGACAGGTGGTTTATTTTTGAATGCACCCTTAGTGAAGGTCATCGCCAAATAAATGTCTTCAACTAATACAGTAAATTAAAGATTGATACCATAGAGCACAAGACAAACAGGCAAGAGAATTCGGACTGCAGTCTACACACTCTGGGGGGGGGGTCTCCTGCCTTCACGCCCCACACACTTTTCACACACCCTGCCCCCACATGGGTCAGGTAGGTCCTGTGAGGAATTCTTCACAATCACAATCTCAGCCTTAGCTCTGGACAAGAGCACAGTGGAAGCACGATGTGCAGGGTAGAAGGACTCCGAATCCACCAGGCTTATTTTAGTGCCGCTATTAATAATAGGTCACTTAACAATGAAACATCTGGCACAAAATGCTAAGTGGGGCAGGGGTCTGCGACATTCTGGCAGACTGGACATGTGGTCATCCCATTAAAGGATGTTCCAGATGGTCCCGCGGAGTACAGACGGACCCGGGGTCAGATGGCTACGCCTGCAGACCTGTCCCAGGCGAGTCCCCGCACGGCTGGACTGCGCGAGCCTTGTTCAGACAGACCTCTCCCATCTCCCTTGACAATGAAGGTGAGTCTATATGTATTCATGCAAATGACTGATATATTTTCCAGGTATATGTAATTAAATATCTCTCATGTATAAGGAAGACATAAAACCTCATTTAGTTTAGAGCAATCTCCGTGGACTTCATAGTAAGAGAGAATTATCCTGCATTTAGTTTCTGAGATGTTGGGATATTAAAGATTCATATTCTGCTTGTCTGCGAATAATTCCCCAGATCCCTCGGGAGCCGAGCGGGGCTGGGTGAGGGTGGGTGTGCGCAGGTCTGGGCCACCTGCAACCTCGGAGGGCCTCACGGGAAAGGTTTGAGGGTATTTTTGAGCCAAATGTCCAATAATCAAATGCCAACAAAGATTAGCAGATCGTATCATTGTTTTCTCTTCTCCAGCATCAATTTTGTACCGTGACATTGAGCCTGTATTCGAAGCTGAGACTTCAATGTAAGATGTAATGATGCAAGACATATCATCAATTTAGGAATGGATTTTCTTGCTTACAAAGGAAAGATGACACTTCATTCAAACCTTGTCAGGAAAACACACACTAATGTCAGAAATATTAAAATGGGGGAGCGGGGCTGGTTAAGCATCCGACTCTTGATTTTGGCTCAGGTCATGATCTCATGGTTTGTGAGTTTGAGCCCCGCATCAGGCTCTGCGTTGACGGCATATAGCCTGTTTGGCATTCTCTCTCTCCCTCTCTCACTGCCCTTCCTCTGCTCTCTCTGCCTCTCAAAATAAATGAAACTTAAAACAATTTTTTTAAAAAGGAATATTAAAACAGGGACAAAAACACACTGAATCTTAGAATGCAAGATATTTAAACTGGGAAGCTTCACTTTACAGGACACGCAGCCCTCAGTCACTAGTCTGACACTTGTCAGGATATACTGGCCGCACACACACCCAGAGTGCACCGTCCGTCAAGGTGAACCCTAGGAAACCGCCATCTTGGAGTATCAAAAACACTAGGACATCGGCAATTTCATAAGGTTCAGCTTCCTAGAATAACAAGAACAAATGGCTTCTGAGTTGGGGTAGGTTACCTTGTGCCCCACGTAACACGACTTTTGCTGACTCATCACAAATGGAGACACGACTTAGGCATCGTTATCCCATTTCCATGGAGGTGGACATGCAGACGCAGAAGTGCCCTGGGTCCTAACTGGTGTGGAGAACAAAGGCAAAAGAAATTGAGAAAAAATTAAACTTCCTTACAACCTACAGCCCGTTGACAGGCCCTCGGGATGAACTCGGTGACCTTTCTGCAGGACGTCAGCTGTCTGCAGGTTAATGCGTTGCTAGAGCCGAAAGGCAACCTTAGCTTGACATTAGCCTGACCTCCAGGGTCCTGTAAGTCTTTAATATGTGAAAATCCCTTTGGAAACTTCCTCTATCTCTGCCCTCCACTCCCCCAAAATAATATGTTAGCGAGCATCCCTCAAACATGGCCCCAGTATCTATCTGAAGACTGTCAGCACTAAGGGTTTACTAGGCAGTAGTCAGTGACTCAAGGTCCTGGAAACTTTGCTTCCAAATTCCTTACAGACTCACGTCTACACTGTCTCTAGCCCTCTTCCCACTTGAAGGTATGTCATCAGTGGCTCCTCACAACCCCAGTGCAGCTCTTTCTGCCCACGGGGGTCCTGTCCCACGCTTTGATAAAATCACTTTTTTTTTTTTTTTTTTTTGCACCAAAGATGTCTCAGGAATTCTTTCTTGACTGTTTGCTCTGGACTTCAACAGTTCTCCTCACTAACCACAGTCACGGCCACAAAGGGGTCCTCCTGTGGGCGCCTGTGGGACCTGGCCCTCCATCCTCTCTGCTCCAGCTCCAGGCTGAAAACGGACCTCCCCATCTGTCAACGTGCCGCCAAGCCGGCAAGGGAGCCGGCCAGGGGCTCTGGTCACAGCCACCGCTGCTCGGAATCCCGTTACTCACGCCGCTGCCCAGAGGGGAAATGCCACGTGAACAGAATCCCAGGCTCCAGGAAGATTTATTCTTGTAATGCCAACTGGTTGAATGCCAGCCCTGTCCTCGGTGCTGAGCGGGACACAGGGATTCAGCAGACACGGGGAGAGGTTCTCACCCTCAAGGAGCACCAGATAGAAACCCCTACCTGGGATCGGCGCCTCAGGGTGGGGAAACATCCCACTTCCCGCAGGGACTTCTCAGGGACAGATGGCTGTTGAGCCATCACAAGGAGGGAGGGAGGAATCGCACCTTCAAAAGGGCCATGTGTACTCTTTTTCTTTAAAGATTTTTAATCCTTTCCTTGGTGTTTGAAGGAAGCATAGTAAAAAGTCCATGTGGTGTACGCTCAACTTAAAAAAAAAAAAATGGAGCTAATGAAAGGAGCATTCCGGGATGGATCACTCAGGTTTAAAAAAAAAAAAAAAAAATTAATGTTTTATTTATTTCTGAGAGAGACACAGCATGAGCAGGGCAGGGTCAGAGAGCGACAGGGAGACACAGAATCTGAAACAGGTTCCGGGCTCTGAGCTGTCAGCACAGAGCCCAAAGCAGGGCTTGAACCCAGAACTGTGAGATCATGACCTGAGCCAAAGTTGAACACCTAACTGACTAGGCCACCCCAGGGGCCCCTGGATCACTCAGTTTAAAAAGGGGACATAAACAGTGTTTGCATCTGCGTCTGGATTCTATGTCGGCAGAGATATATGCTAACTCGAACTTTGTGCAAGCAAATCTCCCTGCCTTTCATAGTGATTGATGGCCTTTGAAGGTAGTCTTCAAAAACAAAGTCCACTTTAGCCTGTTTTGGGATCTCTAAGGAAAAACCCACACTGTAGGAATGAGCCTGGCCAGTGCGGGGAGCCAGCCTGCAGAAAGGTCGCGGGCCTGACCCGAAGCCGGCTCCTCCCTGTGCCCCCTGCCCCAGCTGGACAAGACCACCAGCACCATCCTAGTGAAGGGCTTCCCCTCCCTTCTTGTGGCCAAGAGTTTCTTTGTTGTCATGAATGATACTCATTTTACAACATGATTTCACTGTGTCTGATTTCATGATCCCGTGTTTTCATGTCATGCCAAACTTGCATTCTAGAAAGATCCCCCATTCTGCCACAGCACATCACATGTTGTGGGTGTCAGTGGATTCACTTAACTCATATTTTGTTTTGGATGTCTGCATTTGATTCATCATTCGGATTGTCCTGAAGTTTTATTTCTTGTATTACCTGTGTGAGGACTTAGTGCCAGTGTCACACTAAGCTCATAAAGGGAATGTCAAGGGCTTCTTCTTATTCTATAACCTGGAAGAGGCTGAAAACAATGAAATATGTTTCTATCCTCAAAAGTTGAAATGCTTCTCTAAAATTGATTGGACCTTGAAGAATCTTTATAGAGACATTTAAAATTACTGTTTTGGGGTGCCTGGGTGGCTCAATCAGTTGGGCGTCCAACTTTGGCTCAGGTCATGATCTCACAGTTTGTGGGTTCAAGCCCTGTGTCGGGCTCTGTGCTGACAGCTCAGAGCCTGGAGCCTGCTTTGCATTCTGTGTCTCTCTCTCCCTGCCCACCAACACCCCTCACACACACTTTCATACTCTGTCTCTCTCTCTCAAAAATAAATAAACATTTTAAAAAATAATAAAATAAAATTACTGTTTCAAGTTCTATAATGGTTTCTTCTTGACTTGATTGGTAATTCATATTTTTTTTTCTAAAAAGTATCATATGACTTAATCACCTTTATGAAAAAATAATTAATACTATCCTCTTTTCTTTTAACCTTTGAATCTCTGGAAGCAATGAATTTTGTATTTTTCATTCTTCTTGCTCTCTGGGCTTTATCCTGAATATTGTCTACCGAGTTATCTCCCAGTTCACTAATCCTTTCTTTGATGAGAAGAATTGGCTGTTAAACTCATTTACTAAGTTCCTAATTTCAATTATTAATACTTTAATTCAAAAATTTCCATTTCATTAGCTTCCTATTGCTGCTGTAATGAATTACAACAAACCCAATGGCTTAAAACCACACAGGTTTATCATCACACAGCTTTGTACCACAAATGTATCATTGTACCACAACATTGTCAAGGATTTCAATAATCTGGGTGTGAGCATCTCTGGGGAAGGCATCAGTGTGCCTACCATAGTCCACCATCAGGCCTCCAAGGATTCATGTCTGTCCCACAGGAATACATATTCACTCCCTCCCAATGTTCCCCAAACTCCCAGCCCATGGCAACATTAACACAACATCCAAAGTAACATTCAAATCTCATCAGTTCCAAAGTCCTACATCTTATCATTCAAATCATCTAAGATGTAGGGTGAGTATCTGCACATCATCCATGCTGGGGCAAAATTCTTCTCCGCCTGGAAACTCGTGAGATTCAAGAAACAACCTGGCTGTTCTTAACATTCACTTGTCAGCAAGCATAGAATAACAGTTGTAGATATTTCCTTTCAAAAAGGAAGAAAATGGAAGGAAAACAGGAGTCCCTGGTCCAAAGCAATTTTCAAATTCTGCCAGACAAACTCCATTTATTTTCAAGACTTAGGGGATGTTCTGTGATCCCTAGATCCTCCCTCAGAGCCACCCTTCCTGTCCCATGAAGGGTAGCACAGGCTTGCAGCTGAATCATTCTAGCAACTTAATTCCTCGCCCGTAGGTTTTTGGGGGTCCAACAGTCTTCTTTCTTCTCATACCCTCTTTGCCCCTTTTGGTGCAAAAGCCGGGCAGTGTTTCTGCGGATACAATGTTCTCAAGAACCTTGTGGGTCTTGCACGTACATCACAGGGATCCATTCCACGAGACACCAGCCCTGCCACACATCTTCCTTCCCTAGATGATGCCATTTCTATTTCCGGCTCCTGCTGAGCTGATGGAGGGAAATCCACGAGCAGCTTCATTTCTTCAAAGAGCCCCTGCGTGGCTCAGTACCCTGATGCGATCCTTCCAAGGCGCAAGCAAAAGGGTTATTCAGCCGCACCTTGACTTTCCCTCCAGAACACGCTTTCCTGACCACGAATGTCCCGATTTCAGCATCTTTTCCAACCGGGAGAGGCTGAAATCAACAAGCCCTGCCTTTGTCCCTTCACAGTTCTGCCCTTCAGCTGTTTCCTGGACGCAGCAAGAAGAAAACAAGCTTCCGTCGACTGAGATCCGTGGACATTGTTCCTGCTCATAAACTCTGGAAAGTTCCTGGCCATCTTCTCTTTGGAATATCACCTCTGTCTCGTTTTCTTTTCCCCAGCTTTCTGAGTCTCCAATCAGAGGAAAGCCAGAGCTTCTAGTTGTCAAGCCTCCTAACTAATCTCTCTCGTGTGTGTGTCTGAATCACATTCTTGTGACCTCTTGATATTTAAGGTATTGATGTCTTTATTTCCCGTGTCTTCTTATTTTCTTCAATGCAACTAACATTTTAATTATCATTTAAGCTAAATTCTGTATTTTATAATTTCCGGCTCCTCATGTTGGGCTACATTTATTCTGTGGTTGCTGTTTTCACTGACTTTAGTTCGTGGTAGGCTGGCTACCTCTTAAAGTGTCTTGTGACGCTTCTTTTTTTTTTTATTGTGAGATTATATTTTGATCTTTATCCAAGAGAATTCTCTCAGGATTGGATTCAAAGAGTATTATTCCAGTGGGGATTTGTTTTTGTTTCTGGTGGGGAAATGTTGTCACTGCAAACTCAGCATCCCTTTAAACTAAATTCTCAATGTGCTATTTTGCAGATCACATGGTTAATATGATATTGCACCCCAAATTTTTCTCTGAAGGTCTGTGTTATGACTCCTTGGGTTGGAGGTATATTTTTTTCTTTTCTCTCCTGCTTTATAAAATACCAGGGATCAGTCAGCTATTAACTTTTTCTGAGATTTTTTTTTTTTTAGGACATGCACTGAAAATACCCCCTGGTTTTACACAGATAATCTCTTTTTTTTTTTTTTTCCAAGGTGGCTGGGACCAGTTTACTGATCTATTTTCTTTCTTTCTTTCTTTCTTTTTTTTTTTACAAATAGTTTATTGTCAAGTTGGTTTCCATATAACACCCAGTGCTCATCCCCACAAGTGCCCTCCTCCATGCCCATTCCCCCTCCCCCCACCCCCATCAGCCCTCAGTTTGTTCTCGGCATTCCAGAGTCTCTCAGGGTTTGCCTCTCTCCCCCTCCCCCACCACTTCCCCCCTTCTTCTCCCCCATGGTCCTCCATTAAGTTCCTCCTAATCCTCCTATACGTGCATACATATGTTATTTGTCCTTCTCTGCCTGACTTATTTCGCTCAGCCTAACACCCTCAAGGTCCATCCATGTTGCTACACAGGCCAGATTTCATTGTTTCTCATTGCCATGTAGTATTCCATCGTATAGATAAACCACATCTTCTTGATCCATTTGGCAGTTGACGGACACTTAGGCTCCTTCCATGTTTTGGCTATTGTTGAGTACACAGATAATTTCTAATGTAAACTCCGTGATGGTGAATTTTGTGTCACCTTGATTGGGCTAAGGGATGCCCAGGCCACTGGTAAAACATTAGTTCTGGGTGACTCTCCATGAGATTTTAGCATTTGAATCAGTAGGCTTGAGCAGACATCACCCTCATTTATTAATTCTTAATGTTTATTTATTTTTGAGACAGAGAGAGAGAGAGAGAGAGAGAGAGACAGAGTGCAAGTGGGGGAGGAGCAGAGATTGGGAAACACAGACCCTGAAGCAGCTCCAGTCTCTGAGCTATTAGCACAGAGCCCAACATGGGGATCGAATCCACGAACCACAAGATCATGACCTGAGCTGAAGTTGGACACTGAACCACCCAGGTGCCCCTAGACATCACCCTTAATGCGTGTTGTCCTCAACCTACCCACTGAGAACCTGGATGGGACGAAAAGGGAGAAGAGGGCAAACTCACTCTCTCTGCTTGACTTGGGCATCCACGGACATCCAAGCTCCTGGTCGCTGGGCTTTCAGACTCGAACCCTGACTCTGACTTATATGACTGGTCCCGAGTTCTCAAGCCTCAGGCTCAGGCTGAATTTCACTGCAGCTCTCTGGGTCCTCCAGCTTGCCGACGGCACATCATGAGACTTCTCAGTACCCACGGCCAGTGGCAGCCAATTCTTATCATAAGTCTGCTCTCTTAAACCAAACCATCATGCTGTGCATGTTAAACTTACACAGTAACATATGTCAGCTATTTGTCAATAAAACTGGGGGGAAAATCTCCTCTTATGAAAATCTTCATATAGCCTATTGATTCTGTTTCTCTGAAGAAATCTCGCTAATACCTCCCCGCCCCTCACCCTGAAGCTTAGCGACTTTTTCTTGTGTCACCATAGAAATAGTCCTTAATAAGGGTCAGCAGTGATCTCCAGGAAAGCAAGCACTGCATCTAATACTTGCTTCCTCTTCCCGATATGTTTTCCTTGCCTTTTCAGCCTTAGAATCCCCTTATGATGCTATCATACATCTGTTTAATTTTAAAAAGGAAAAGAAAAGAAAAGAAAAGAAAAGAAAAGAAAAGAAAAGAAAAGAAAAGAATCCATGTTACCAGCATTTACAGCTGTGGTTTACCAAGGATATCTCTGTAACACTTCTGGAAATGAGGATTTGCTTGTTTGTTTTTTTTTTTAAATGTTTATTTATTTATTTTGAGAAGGTGGTTGCAAGAGGCAGAGGGGCAGAGAGAGGGGAGAGAGAATCTCAAGCAGCCTCCACGCTCTTAGCACAGAGCCTGTCACAGGACTCGAACTCACTGTGAGATGATGACCTGAGCCAAAATCAAGACTCAGACCTCAATTGACAGAGGCCCCCAGGTGCCCCGATGGTTTCGTTGTTTAATTCTTGTTCACCCATCCACCTCATTTCCATGATCTGTCCACCCCTCCTTTGCTTCTCAATTTCCCAATGTAGAAACTTCTAGCAGAGTGATGACCATGTACACCAGAGAGATGACATCAGCACAGCCCCAGACCCCATTTAGTGGCTTCTTAGCAAAGGTGGGAATAACCAGAGAGTGGTGTTAGATCGCAGCCAGTGGCACATTTGCATATTTACTTACTAGAGCCATGTATGAGCCCATGCAAGTGATCTTAATTGGCTTGGGCTATTTCCTCTGCCCTCACGTCCGTCACAGGCAGCTGTATTTCCTCTGTGGCTGATACACAGATGCGAGGGCTCCCTTGGATGGAGGCGGAAGCACAGCAGAAGGTGTGCACCCTGGGAATAGCACTGTCAAGCAACGAGGTTTGGATCCAACCTCCTCCCCTGGGTTGGGTAGATCTGGGGCCCTGGCTGCCCTCTGCCAGGTTTCTTCCATCCGGCTGTGCCATGCGGGAGGCAGTGGGGCCGTGTCTAAAGCATTTTGAGAGAAAAACATTTGCATTCAGTTTCACTACACCCTGCTCAGTTGGCATCTGCAAAATTAAGTCTCAGATGTGCAAAGGCTCTGGCTTTGCACAGAGCACCCGTGCACCCTGCCTGGATAAATCACCTCCTAGCGCATCTAGTCGGTTGTGAGATGGGTTAGCAAAACTAGCCGAGGCAGAAGAACTATGGTAAAAAGGGTAACAACGGTGAGCCCTGTAACAATTCAAACTCACAAATCATCCCCCTGAGAATATGGCTCCGAATGGTATGTCACTGATAATTCTCAAAATAGAATCTATATGGAGAAGATGTTTAACAACCAATGAGCTTTGTGTAATTCTGGAATGAAGCACTAAAACCTGAAAGTTTGGAAATTGAATTGGAAGATTTCTGGATCTCACGAAGGCGGAGGGGCCATGGAGATACTTAGCAGACCCTGACCACTAAAGAAACTGGTAAGGCTTAAAAATCCTGTAAAAGGTGATAAAAGGGAAGACTTAGCATCGCAGAGATGCCCCACAAAGCACTCTTCACAAAGAGAAAGAACAGATCACAAAGACGAAAACTAAGGCAACAAATAATAAGAAAACAAAAGTGGTTAAAAACCCAAAAAACAATGTGATGAAAATCTGGCCATAAATTTAAAGGAATTAAATTCACTGCTAAAGAATATTAAAGTGGAGGGGTGCCTGGGTGGCTCATTCAGTTAAGCGTCCGACTTCAGCTCAGGTCATGATCTCATGGTCCATGGGTTCAAGCCCCACGTCGGGCTCTGTGCTGACAGCTCATACCCTGGAGCTGCTTCGGATTCTGCATCTCCCTCTCACTCTGTCTCTCTCTATCTCTCTCTCAAAAATAAATAAAAACATTTAAAAATTAAAAAGAAGACTTAAAGTGGAAAAAAAAAAAAAACCCAAAGTCTGTCTATACGCATCTAACCAGAGACTTGACTGAAAGCAAGAGGTTCAGGAAGATGAAGCACAAAGGGGTAGGCAGATACATTCCAAGCAGATCTGACACAAAGCACAAGAGGCAATAATGGCCCAAGATGAAGTATGAGTCAAGGTTAAGATAAAAGTTAAACAGGACAAAGTGGGCAATGCTTTATTCATTAGGTGTCCATTAGATAAAAGAGGACAACAGTTATGAACCTTTATGCACCAAATTACACGGAATTGAAGCAGAGAAAAAAGAATTAGCCTGAAATACGAAAAGCATGTGTCAGATACCCAAAAGCAACTGACTATTCTTTTATTCTTTGACAGGCCAAGGGGGCGGAAAAGTAAATAGCAATGAAGGGGTCCTAATTGTAAATAATACGACGTATACAATAGTTATCATGAAAGGTGACACACCGCCACAGCGTATCGTCTGTCTTCACAATATCACAACATGTAGGCCATATAAAATTAGACTATTCTTTTTATTCTTTTTATTTATATTCAAGTTGGTTAACATACAGTGTAGTCTTGGCTTCAGGAAGTAGAACCTGGTGATTCATCTCTTACGTACAATACCCAGGGTTCATCCTGGAAAGTGCCCTCCTCAGTGCCCGTCGCCATCAAACTCAACCCCACCCGCTGCCCCTCCAACAACCCTCGGTGTGTTCTCTGTATTTGAGAGTCTCTTACGGTTTGGCTCCTTCTCTGTTTTTATCTTATTAAATTATCATTAATTAGCATTATATTATTATTAAATATTTTTAAAATTTGATTTTCCTTAAACTCAGAGTAAACCTCTCTGAGGGAGAGAAAGCAGAGGTTGCATATGGTACAATTCTGTCATCAGTGCTATCATAAAGAGCAACATTTATACAAAAAACACTTATTAAACAGATATTTACGGAGCGCCTTCTAGGTTCAAGGCTCCATTCGAAGCGCTAAGGATAAGATCATGGCCAAGACAGATAAAGCCGCGTCCAAATGTTTGCATGTTAGTAGAGGCAGACGCAGAAAATACGTAGAATGCAGGATGATACGAACTGTGGGGGCATTAGCAGGAAATTAAGTAAGGGGGGAGCTGGCGGACGGGCGGGGCCCACTGATAAGGTAGGCGATCAGGGGAGGTCCCACTGCAAAATGGACACTTGAGCCGGGGCCCGAGCGAGGTGAGGGAGCATGCCACGTGCACCGCTCTGAGGACGTGTGTCCCCTGCAGAGGCACCAGCACGTGCCAAGGCCCAGGGCACACGAGGAAAGGCCAGGAGGTCAGTGAGGCTGGACCCAGTGGGGGCGTTATGTCACTAGATGAAGCCCTAGAAGCAGTGACAGACCCGTTGGAAGGAAAAGCTCTTCTCTGGGTGACATGGGAGCCACTGCGGGGCTGGGAGCCACGGGCCTTGCTGGCTGCCGTGTGGAGAAGAGCACAGAACAGAGACAGCTGCGAGCAGAGCGGCTGCTGGGGGCCACTGCGCTGACAAGCGGTCACGGCGCCTGGGGGCTCGGCCGGTTAATCGTCCGACTCTTGGTTTGGACTCAGGTCCTGATCTCATGATTGGTGAGTTCGAGCCCTGCGTCTGGCTCTGTGCTGACAGTGTGGAGCCTGCTTGGGATTCTCTCTCCCTCCCTCTCTCTCTGCCCCTCCACCTTCTAAATAAATAAATAAACATTAAAGAAAAGTAAATCATGGCTGCTTGCTTTAGCATGAATGGAGCGGTAAGAAATGGCCACGTTCTAAAGAGGCTCTGTCCCATCGCCGTATGTGGGTCTCACAAAACCCCCAGAGCAGGTGCCCATCCCCCACACTCCCCTGACCCACAGAATTCCCTCCTGCCTGCCCTCTGGGGCCCCTGCCTATTGTCAGAATCTCCAGAATCTTCCATTTCTTCCTTGGATATTCTGTCTCTCTTCTGGCTTGAGATCTGGCCCCGCCCTGAGAGCAGCACCACCCTGTCTCCCTGTCACTGTGGGACTGTTCACCCCGCACACCTGCGCCTCCAGCCTGGGAGTCAGGCCCATGTCCCTTCACACTTTTGTTGCATCCAAACCCGTTTTTACCTTCTTCCTTATTCGAAATCCTTGCTTCCTTAAAGCGTGTGTCATCCCAGCAGCCGCCCACCCCGTGTGGCCGGCACCTGCAGCTCAGGGCGCGTCTCCACCTTGGTGGCCACCGTGACGTCAGTGCCCAGGGACGTCCCTCTCCCTGTCACTGCTGCTCCGTCCCCAGAATCCTGAGGGTGTCTTCCTGCGTCCTGTCCTCTCCCACACTGTGCCCGACGCGCTCGCAGCCCCTCACCCCTGGACTGCCGCCTCCCCGGCGTCCTTACTCGAGTGCCTTCTTCATGTACCTTTGATGTCAACAGGGAGACCACATCGCTTTGATGTAGACTTAACTGCACCGCCAGCCGGAGCCTTGAGATCCGCCAGCCCCCTCGTGTCCTGGCTTCACCCTGTGCTCAAATTAGATCCTATGATTCATCATCCTAAACCCTCTTCACTGTCTCAGCCCCCTCACCTCTCATTTCCTCTGGCACCGGGTCCCTTCCCTCCTCCACCCTGAACCCCCCACCCAGGCGCCGAGTGTCGTTACCGTCAAACACTCAGCCTCAGTGCCAGGACTTTCATTAAATTCTCCATCCGCCAAAGGGGCAGGCGAAATTGCCCCACAACCCCAGCACGCTTATGAAATGTTTCCTCCCTGCAAAATCACCACCCCACGCCCTCGCCCACCTCCTCAGGGACTCACAGGAGCTCCCCTTCACTCTCCAATCCGCCTGCGCCCTGCTGCTGTGCTCACCCCGGCCTTCCCTTCCATGTCCTAAGTGGTGCCCACTGTGACCCCTTCACCATCTCCCCGGCCTTAGAGTCAGGGCTGTGCCCTCGCTGTGACCTGTGAAGCCATTGGCTTTTCCCTACACGTGAGCCCTGCCACCGAACTTCTGAGCTCCTGTCTCCCTCCGGCCGCTGACCTGTCACATGGGCCACTGACGTTACCACCTTTACTTCGTGTCTCATGGTCTCTTCTAAACTCCCTTCCTCTGAGGGCTTCTGCCCACTGCCCTCCTGATCTTCTTTCTAAAGATCCCCTCTGACGTCCCCGTCAGCACATACGAGTCACTGGGCTTTCTGTATCCATTATTTGTCGACTACCCTGCCCTCGGGGCTTCTGGACACCACACAGTCCGGGTGGTCACCTCCTCTCAGTGATGGCTCCTCTCGGCTGGGGCTCCCAGCCCTGCACCGTCTCCCTGCTCATGCCCTGGAGAATTCCACACGGTCCTGGGGCTTCAAACACCTCCACCCAGTGATGACTCCCCGAATCCCAACCTGGGCCACCGGGCTCCAGAATTAGTAAATCTAACTGTCTTTTCAACATTACACGTCATCTCAGATTCGTTATGTCCACAACTGAACTCTTGGGTCCCTGTGCCTTTGTGACACGTGACCCTATACATGGCATGGCGGTCCAGTTGCCCCGCCCCAAACGCGTAAACCTTTGATTCCTCACATTTTCTCCACCTTCTCCGCCGCCCTCACCACCACAGCCAGTACCAGCGGTGGCCCTTCCTCCAAAAATATCTCGTCAGCTCCCTTCTTTCCATCCCACCTGCCCTTAGCTGGTCCAGGCGACCCTCCTCTCCCTGCTGGACGGATGCTACAGCCTCCAGGAAGCATCTCGTCCTCCACCCTTGGAGGCTGACCTCAGGTAAAGCAAAAACGACGGAGCTTTGGCTACTACCTAGCAGGACACACCGAGATGAGGCTCGGGGCCACCTCTTCCGCGTCCTTGCTGTGGCTCGTGGTAGCAAAGAAAAGCCTGGCTGACCAGCAAGGTTAATTCAAGAGACGGGCTTGTGGTGAATCGGGGCCAATCTAGATTGGCCTCAAGTCAAATTGGATCATGAGCAGGAAGTGAGAAAACTTCACGAGAATGAAATGCTATTTAGATCCTGTTCCTGGTGCCAGAAAAGGTCTGGCTTTGAGACGGAGCAGAGAGCAATTTTTACCAAATAAATGATGGGAATGTCACCCCCGGAGACGTTTAAAAAATCTCCTTGGCATCTGGTTTTAATGAGGCTATCTGTTCGCCATCATCCCCAAGACGGTACTTCTCAAGATTCCGGGAGCTAATTTCTACTCCTCGTTCAACAACATTTGCTAAATGCTTATCTGGTGGTGTGCATGGTGCAGGGTGCCCGCAAAACAAACGTGCGTTAGACGTGCCCTGACAGGCATCTACGTTTAGTAATCTGTGCCCAGGTGTTTCACTCCAAAAAAAAATAAATAAATAAAAAAGCAAATGGAGTGTTAGTGGAGTATCTTTAGTATCTTCAGGGGTCGCGCCGGCCCGGGAATTCCCCTCCCGGCACCTCCGACACCAGGGCGCGTCCTCTGAGGACACGTGCTGCTCCCTGACCAGCCCCCGGGCTCTGCCCTTCCCACACCAGGCTGGGCATCGGGCACCTGCCCCCAGGCACAGGGTCCCTGGCCGGGAAGCCGGTAGCCACCACAGCAGGAGGGAAACGGGACCCTCCCGGGCTCTCTGCTGGGGGAGGGCTCCGCCCTCGGTGTCGGTCCCGCCACACGGCCTCACAGGGAGAAGACAGACGGGTGTCTGAGGGCAGGAGGAGAGGGGAGGGCAGGGCTTTGTGACTGAACAGTCTGAGGCACCGTGTCCCCGCCCAGCCGGGCCCAGGGCTCAGCCACGAGAAGGAAGATGCTGGAATGTTTAGCCGTTGAGGCACGTCTGTTCAAGTTAACCTGCGTTTCCCAAGTACCTGGTAGATTCCCTGCGGGCGGCCTTCCTTCGGCCCCTTCCTGCCACCGTCGCCGACGAGCAAGCGAGGCAGCCGGACATTTGCCTGGGCGTTTGGAAGCCAAGTGGGCACGGCAGCCGGGGGACAGAGGGGATGCTCCTGGGGGACACGGAGAAGATCCGTAACCCCATTGGCTCCAACGGTGCATCCCTGGTGGGACTCCGGGGAGAGGAGGTCTGACTCAGGCCGTGGGCTACGTCTTCACACCGACTCAGGGCACTCGCGTGGGGTGGGTCTCTCTGCGGCTTAGAATTCACACCAAGTAGGGGCGCCTGGGTGGCTTAGTCGGTTAAGCGTCCGACTTTCGCTTAGGTCATGATCTCGCGGTTCGTGGGTTCGAGCCCCGTGTCGGGCTCTGTGCTGACTGCCAGCTCAGAGCCTGGAGCCTGTTTCAGTCTGTGACTCCCTCTCTCTCTGACCCTCCCCTGCTCACGCTGTCTCTCTCTCTCTCCTAGAAATAAATAAAAAATAAAAAAATAAAAAATAAAAAAAAGAATTCACACCAAGTAGGCAGAGAGCTTACCTGGCACACCGCCCGCTGGGAGGGCGCCAGCCCGGCTGGGAGGAGAGAGTGCGGGCAGGAGACGAGAGAGGTGCCAAGCCAGGGACGCGGGAGCAGCTTGCGTGAGCTGCACTCATTGAACCAGCACAGACCGCGCAACAGGACTGCGTGCCTGCCGTGACTGGTCCTCACGACAGCTCTGGAGTTAATGCAGAGAACAGGAGTTTAGGGCTCGGACGGGCCCAGCAGTGTCCCCAGGTCACACAGAGGAGAAGGCAGGCCCTTGCGGAGCGGGTCTCTCTCCCGCTTACGCTGCCTGCAGGCGAAGGCCAAGGGTGGAGAGGCTGATGCCAGGGGTCAGGGCAAGGCTGTGGGAACAGGTAGCACCCAACCGGCCGTGTGTCGGAGGAAGGCTGGCGCGGCTCCTGCTGCCAGAGCCAGCTGTCACCGGGGCCGGGGCCACGGGCAGAGGGAATAGGGCAGAAGAGGTGGGCGCTGGGAGAAGTCGGAGGTGGGAGCCATGGCGATTCCTGGACATTTCCCGGGGTCGGGCTGGGAGGGCAGGGCTCTGCTTCCGGCGTCAGATGGCAGGTCTTGGCAGAGTGTGGGGGAGGTGGGGGCCAGAGCCCCAGCACAGGCTTTGCCCAGCTCAGCCGCACAGAGCGGAGGCCGCTGCTTTGGGCACAAGGGCACCAGTTCGAGCAGGGACGGGACTCCGAACCGCAGGAATTAAATAGTCACCCGCAGCTCATAGTAAACCGGCTGTTAACAGTGAGCGAGTGGCGCGCCAGACGCCTCAGGTCCCAGGCCTGGGGCCCGGCTGGCAGGCAAGGCCGCTGCAGCGGCAGCAGGTGTGGTCTGCGGGGACCACGCACAGGCCCCCGGGTGCTCGGGTTAACGGTGTGCGGCCCACGCCCTCCCTGGCAGGTGCCGGGGCCCCTCGAGCGTGTGCACTGCCCCTTGCGGTTTCATGGGACGGCCCGCCATGCACTGGTGTGGGAATGAGAAACACCTTGGGGCCCCCATTATACATGCCCCCCATGTTCATGAGCATCGCATCCAGGAAGCCCACCAGGATCTCTTTTGTTTTAATTTTCTAAATATCTTTTATTTATTTTTGAGAGAGAGAGAGAGAGAGAGAGAGACAGCGTGAGCAGGGGAGGGGCAGAGAGAGAGGGAGACACAGAATCCAAAACAGGCTCCAGGCTCCAAGCTGTCAGCACAGAGCCTGACACGGGGCTGAACCCACACACTGTGGGATCATGACCTGAGTTGAAGTCAGACGCTTAACCTACTGAGGCCCCCAGGTGCCCCAAGCCCACCAGGATCTCAGAATGAAGATCTAAACAAGATTCCCACATGAGTCTGGCAGGAGGAAGAGAGACCCTCGTGATGTGCCCACGGCTTCTGTACAAGAGGTCACAGCCCCCAGCAGCGGGCCACTGCCGAAGGAGCTTCAAGAGGGGGCTCTCCTCTTGAGATGAAGTACTGAGGAAGCCCAGGGCAGGAGCCCGGGCAGGGGATGGGAAGCCTCTGGCAGGTGTATACAGTGAACATTCTACACAGCCCGATCCCACCCTGATCAACCTAAACACTCCGTGGAATGCCTTTTCATCTCACTTTCTTTTTTACCCAGCACAGCACAGCCAGCTTTGGACAAAATATTACACAATTCTTCACTTTTGGCAAAACAAAAACAAAACCAAACAAAAACAGAATACTATTTGAAGAGACAAACCAAACATCAGCACCAGGATCAGATAAAGCACAGAGTTTGGAATTCTAAGGCAGAGAATTTGAAATCCCTGTGAATGATAGGTATGGAGTGTGATGAAAAAAGTGGACAGCACACCAGAACTCAACGGTCATGTCAGCAGAGACGAAAACTCAAGAAAGAATCAAAAGGAAATTCCATAAGTCGAAAACATTACAACCGGAAATAGGAACATCTTTGATGGGTTCATCAACTGACGAGACACAGCCAAGAAAAGAATCAGAGCTTGAAGACAGATTAGCAAATCTTCCCTAACTGAAAGGCAAAGAGAAAAAGCAGGAAAACAGCAGCACATCTGTAGGATGGTTTCAAAAGGTGTAACATATGTGTGTGATTGGGTACCAAAAGGAAAAGAAAGACCTAAAAGAACAGAAAAAATATACTATGTCTAGCTAGCTAGCTAAAGACAGATTTTATGGGTATGTGCATAGGTATGTAACATATATGTGTGTAATAATGGCTAAGAACTTTCCAAAATTAATGACAGACACCAAAACACAGATTCAGGGTGCTCAAGGAACAGCAAACATGATTTTAAAAAAATACATCTTGGGGCACCTGGGTGGTTCAGTCGATCAAGTCTGATCGACTGATCAAGACTGAGTCGAATCAAGGTTCCCACTCTTGATTTTGGCTCGGGTCATAATCTCAGTTTGTGAGTTTGAGCTCCACTCTATCGGTGCGGAGTGTGCTTGGGATTCTTTGTCTCCCTCTCTCTGTGTCCCCCCCACCCATGCTCTCTATCTCTCTCTCTCTCTCAAAAGTAAATGAATAAACATTAAAGAAATACATCTAGGCATATCATATTCATAGTATATTGAAGCATCAGCAAACCCAAGGAAGAGAAAACTTGAAAGAAGCCAGGGGAAAATAGAACACCTTGCCTGTATAGGAACAAGAGTAAGAATTCGTAGACCTCTCATCAGAAACCATGCAAGCAGAAAGACAATGTAATGAAAAATCCAGAATTCTATACTCCATGAAATTATACTTTAAAAATGAAGAAGAAATAAGGACTTTTTTTAAGACAACCAAAGCTGAGGGAATTCACCAGAAGATCCGACCCATAATAAACGGTAAAAAGTTCTTCAAGGAGATGGAGAAGAATATAGAACAGCAACTCAGACCTTGTAAAGAAAGGAAGGAATAAATTTATTCCTTGGAGAAGGAATAAGTGGAGAGAATGCAAAATCTCTATTTCTCTTATTCTTAATTGATCAGAAAGATGAACTGATTATTGGTCAATATAAAGACAGTACCAATTAGCGGGGTGATTACAGTTATGGCAGGAAGAGTGGTGAGGAATTGAGGAGATTCAGTTGAGGCACCTGCACTATGCGTATGTGGAGGTGCAGCGTTATTTGAAGGTGGGCTTCGATTTGCTAAAAATATTAAAAATGGCGGACAGCCTCCAATTTTTAAATGAGTATAACACGGGAAGAAAAGAAATAAAATGGAATCTTATAAAATACTCCATTAAAACCAGAGAAAAGGTGGGAGGGAATGAAAGAGAGACGGGTGACAGGTCCCAAAGGTACTGTGACGAGAGAATTAAGAAGCAGGAGGCTACGACTCTTCAGGAGCCAAAACATCGTCTCCAGGCTCTCAAGCGTCTTTTATTTTGCTGCTTGTCTGATACCAACAAGCACCTACAGCATAGCATTGGGCATCTTGACAGGTCTTGCGCCTGCAGTGTATTCTATCCTGGATCATGAGTACTTCTGGCGCCAGATGAAACATTCTTATCCCTGGCCTGGCGTCTGTATGGTGTCCTTCTGGAGAGAAGGAGCAGTCCCGGTGGCTTTCCAACCTGGGGATGGAACAGCTTTCAGTTCCTTGCTGCTCCGTCCCTTTCTGTTAGGACATTCTTACGGTGCCTCTGGCTTCTTGTTCTCCGACAGGAAAGAAGGGGGGATTTCAAAAGAAACAAAGAATAAACGCAATAAATAAAAAAGACTTTACAAAAGTAATAGATATTAATGCAATTACATTTTTAAAATCACTTTAAATGTAAATAGTCTAAATACACTAATTAAAATACAGAGATTGTCAGAGTAAATTAAAAAAAAAAAAAAAAAACAAGCCCCACGCATGTGTTATCTACCAGAGACCCATCTTACAAAGAGTCAGATAGGTTAAATGTAATTAAAAGAAGTCAGGAGTGGCTTGTATTGGCTTCAGAAAAAGCAGACTTCTATACCAGGAAAATGATCAGGAATGAAGAGGGGTATTACATGTGACAAAGGGGTCAATTCTCCAAGAAGACATAATCTTAGAAGTGTGTGTGGGCAACAATAGTGTGTCAAAATACATCATGTAAAAAGTGAAAGAAGAAATGGACAAATCCTCTATTGCACTGGAGACATCGACACCCCTCTGTCGCTAATGGATGGATCGAGAAGGCAGAAGATCATTAAAGGTAGAGCGACCTGGACAGCGCTATCACTCAGCCGGGTCTGATTGGCATCTGAAGACCACTCCATCCACCAGCAGCAGAACGCACACTCTTCTCAAGTTCGCACTGACCGCACGCCGTGACAGACCACATTCTGGGCCAAAAAGACAAAGAGCCAATTTAGAAGACTACAGATCATGCACGTCTGTTCTCAGACAACAGTGGAATTAAACAGAAGTTACTCAAAGGGCAGCCTGGAGCGGGTGGGATGAAGATGGCACCCCCTCCCCGGTCGTTCTCTCCAACCCCATCACCCCGTCTACTTTGGTAAAAGCGCCAGGTCCCTCCCTTTGAGGGACATTCTGCAACATGCTGGCCCATCTTCAAAACTATCAAGATCGAAGAACACAGAGAAAGTCTGAGGAATTCACAGCCACAAGGAACGTGCCAAGGCATGAAAACCAGTGCAGTGTGTGACCCTGGAGGTGGGCCTGGGAAGAAAAAGGACATTAGTAAAAACTAAGGACATCTAAGTAAATACAGACTTCAGATAGTAATAATGCGTTGATGTTTCCTCGTTAATTTTAACAAGTACACCACACCAACGTATGACTGATAATAGGGAAAACCAGGCATGTGGCCTAAGGGAACTCTCTATACTGTTTTCACAAGGGCTTTTATAATTTAAAACTGTTCTAAAATTAATAGATTTATTTTTAAAATGCAATAGGAATGATTCCAGGAAATAAAAATCAAAAAGGGAAAACCAAATAAGGTCAAAGCGTATCCTATGAAAAGAAAATCGTTGACGTATCACAAAATTATTAATTGGTGCAGCTGTAGGAGAGGCATCCTTGTATTTGTCAATGAGTGGGAAGCGGGGAGTTGAGGACTCTCTGGCGTGCCCCGGAGCAAGGACGTGGGGGAGAGAGCGCATGAGCAACGCCAGTGGGGTGTAAATTAGTGCAGCCCCTACATGGAAGCAATGTGGAAGTTTTTCAAAAGATTAAAATATTAGAGCCACCATCTATATGATCGAATAGGTTCTACATCTGGGTGTGTATGGGAAGGAAATTAAATAGGCATCTTGAAGAGGCGTGTGTATTTCCGTGTTCATGGCGGCGTTATGCACAACGTCCAAGATATGGAAACAAGCAGGGTCTGCGAATAGATGACGGACACAGATGATGCAGTCTGTACGCTCAGGGGAATATCATTCAGGCAGGAGAAAGGAGGAAGTCCCAACACCTGTGACGACATGGAGGACGCGATGCTCGGTGAAATAAGCCAGACGCAGAAAGACAAGTACTTACAATCTCACACATCTGTGGAGTCTCAACACAGGAACGCGCAGAAGGAGAGAGTAGAGGTGGTTGCCGGGAGCTGGGGGGAAGGGAGGGGGGAGGCCATGTGATCAAATGTTGCAATTCTGCAGGATGAGCGAGTTCTGGAGATGTAACCTACAGAGACGGCCAAAAATACCGTATCGTGGATCTGAAACTTCCTCAGAGGTAGATCCTGAATGTTCCCACCACACATGCACAAAAGGTAACTCGCAAAGTGATGCCCATTCTCATGAGCTTATTTCTCAACACCATTTTGCACTTTGTACATGCATCAAAGTACCTGCTGTGCACCTTAAATACAAACGACTCTTGTTTGTCAAGTATACCTAAATAAAGCTGTAAAAACAGGGAAATTAAGAATAAATGATTTTAGAGATGAATACTGAAGTTGATTGGCTTAGGCTTTGATAAGACGTTGGATAAAATTATCCTTTAAACTGATTTTCAAGTGACGTTGTTATTCATGCAAAGGTCACTGAAAAGACCCTGTTGATCATGGAGGGTAGAAAAATACTATAACTGGCATTTGCTAAGCATTTATAACAAACAAAAACAAATCTGTGTTCTGACATGGAGTAAAAATTGCTTTACTACTCAGATAATGACACAAATATTTTGAAACCCTACTTCAGATCATTTATTCCCCAACCAAACAAGCTATATTAGTCTGCTTTATTTTTATACTAAAAAATCTTTTACATTAGAGTATACTAAAATGACTAAAATTATTTATAATAGTTATAATGCTATGATATTTATAAAATTGTAATTTTTAGCTCCAGCAGTGTAACTGGTAAAATATTACTCACAAGAATTATGAGGATGCATTTTGTGGCCTGCACTGTCTAATTATTATAAGGACAGTTAATTGGAAATGAACTTGAACTTTGATCTGAGGGTTATAAGGTCTGGAGCAAGAAGGTATGTCATGAAAGCAAAGAAACAAATTCATGGGAAAGGACACAAAAATCCTGATGAAAAGGCTCTCTGTGTCCATTTCACAGATGCACAAACTGTGCTGAGGCCAGGCCAGCTGCCAGCTGGGTCTTCTGCCCTGTGGCAAGTTCTAGCGTCTCCCTGTGGAAGGAAGTGGGCAGGTGAGCACGGGCCGTTTGGGGTAAGTGTTGTTTGAGGATCTGATGCAGAAACGGGTCTTGTTAGCCCTGAGCTGACTCAGGGCAGCATGTAAATCGTAATGGTTCCCAGCGCCCAGTTCCAGTGTGTGTTGGGGGGGAGGTGCTCCTCCAAGCCGTCCTTGGACATCAGCGGGTGTCTTTCGATCGCACCGCCTATGAGGCCGGCCACCAGGAGGCAGCGTCCGCCCCACAGGCTAAGGGGCCCCGTCCTCCAACACCGCCCACACCCCCCCTCCAGACGCCAGGCGCAAGTCTGGGCCGTCACCTGTGCTTCTGAGCCACGGTTACAGGGCAGAGGTGCCCACGACCCCTCCTCGGGTCCCGTCACTTTGCCAGTGCGGCTCACGGAGCTCAGAGACACGTTCCTCCAGCCAGATCAGGGCTTGCAGGCGAGGCTGCCCCCAGGAGCAGCCCGGGGAGGAGGTGCCACGGGAGGAGGTGCCACGGGAGGAGGTGCCACGGGAGGAGGCGCCACGGGAGGAGGTGCAGAGGGCACAGAGGGGGGGTAGGCTCTTCCCTCTCCAGCCCGGCTCCTCCTCCAGGTTCTCACGGGGGCTTCCTGCCTTGGGCCCGAGTGACTGTATCGCTGGCCCTTGGGGACCGACCCTCCACTCCAGCCCCTCCCCTCTTCAGGTCCTGGGAAGGGGGCGGGGAGGGCGGGGAGGGAACATTCCAGCCCTCTGACCACCAAGTGGGTTCTGCTGGTGACCAACCGCCATCCTCAGGTGTGGGTCCCCCCACCTCATTAACATGACAAAAGTCACCTTCCTTGTTCTCAGCTCCCAGGAAATTCCCAGGGAGCCCTGTGCAGGGACTGGCCTGCAGAACAAATACATGTTTCTTGTTATTAACTACAGTGTGACAACCACCACGCAGCTTTGGGGCTAGAAACAGTGGACTCCGGGCACCCCGAGTGCCCTCTCCAGCTGGGCCCCTTCCCGTCCCCCAGGCCCTTGGTGTCCCGGCAAACTAGGGGAGGCGGGCACCTCACTGCCCGGAGGATAGGAGAACAGATTTGTGCAGCAGCTGGGGGACAGCAGAAGTGAGCTGCGGGGACCCTGAGGCCGGATGCCTCAGGGTCACAGGTGGACTCGTGGGCTCAGGAAATGTTCTCGGCTCTTCCCGTACAGACCGAGCCCTCAGTGCTGCGCGTGGACGTGGAGTTCACGCGGGCTGGGCGGTGAGCAGCCTGCTCGGTTAGAGCTGGGGCTGGCCTCCTGCTTGGCACACCTTTGACACCCCCAGTCAGCGGCTGAGGAGCGCGGGCGGTGGGTGACTGTCTGAGAGCACCCGTCGCCGGGCAGAGCCCTCAGGACCCGCTCGGTTCCCACCGAAGAGGCTGTCACGCCTTGTTTCCACGTCATGCTTGTGGAAAAGGAGAAGAATTCGATCTTCCCGGGTCACAGAGCGCGAGGGGACCCCCCTCCCAGCTGGCCTCAGTCTGGTCTTCAGCAGACTCCCGCAGACGGGCAGACAGCCCGAACACGGCCCCCAGGGGAGCCCAGGATCCGGTCGAGGTCGGAGGCAAGGGCCGTCACAGCCAGAGGGAGCTGGTGGCCTTCTCTCCGCCTTCCCACGTCATCACCAGCAGAGGACAACTGGCATAAAAGACGGCGGTGCCCAGACAAAGTGCGCTGCATGAGCACCTGGCCCTGGCGGCCCTGGAGAAGGATGCACAAGGGTAGAAATGACCCGTGGGGTCGGGCCATCCCCAGACACCGGGGAAGGAGGGGGAAGCTGTGCTGAGGGTTGGGCTGCTGCCTTCCCGGCCGGCTCCCCCCGAACGTTTTCCCTGCGAGGCACAGAGAGGGCAGAAGCCGGGAAAAGCCGTAGGAAGGCTCTAAGGCCACAAAGCGACCAGCAGCTGAGTGTGGATGGAGCCTGCTTGACCCCACGTGTCTCTCCGGGGTCCGGGACGCCTGGCGAGATGGCCCTCCTCAGCCCTCAAAGGCCAGGGCAGGTGGTGGAGAGCCCGAGTCCAAGGTGGGGCCCTCCCCAGCTCCTGCTCCCTGCGGCCCGGGCCAGCCTCTCAGTCTTCCTGAAGGTCCAGGTTCCAGCTCACACGCCCGGGAGTCACATGGCATCATGCTCCCCAGCGGGAGAGCCAAGCGCAGGGCTTGACCCGAAGGCTCCCGTCCGCGGTGACCGCTGGGCCTTGTCGCTGGGGAGCGGAGGTCAACGACCGCGTGCTCCGGGTTCTCTCCCACGCGGTGCTCAAGGCAAGGCCTCGAGGCGGGTGCGGGGCACAGGCTCGGGCGCTGACCCGAGAGGTCGCCGGAGGCACCTGCAGGTGCAGGGGTGGGGACGGGGAGGGGCAGCGGGGGCCTGGGGTGGGGGAGGGGGCCCGCCCTCCGCCCGCCCCGGGGGCTCTTCCTTCACCCTGCCTGCCCCTTTCCAGTTTCCCCCACACCCTTCTCCTCGGGACACTTTCAGCCTTCAAACCAGGGCCGACCTCACAGCGACATAAGGCCCCCCTCGGCCCCGGTGCTGCAGTTCTTAATCCTGTTTCAACGAAGGACACGCGTTTTCATTTTGCATCAGGACGCGTGGACCATGCAGTGTTTCTGCATAAAGCCTGCAGCTTCAGGGCCGGGCGGCCTCCGCTGGAGACAGGCAGAGACGGAAGGGAGTGGCCGTGGCAGTGGCCAGACCCAGCAGCTGTCATCCACCAGCTGCCCACAGCCCAGGGAGCAGGAAGCGGGCACCACACCACCTTCACAGTGTCGAGCGAGGACCCCCGTGAGCTCCCCAGCTGGGGACGCCGCCGTCCCCTCCCCATGTAGGACTCCCCGTGGAGACGAGCCACAGAGCTGTGTCTGTGGGACCAGAGCTGGGAGGCGGCCGCTAACGCAGGTCTGACCACAGGCAATGGCAGGATCGACCCGAAGGCTGCTCCCGACCCGTCAGACCTCAGGCTTCTGTCCCGGGGGGACCCTTAGCTGGGAGTCGAGGACACGAGCCCTCTGTAGCGGCCGGGACGATCCCCAAGCCGCCAGCCGCCCGGTGTGCGAGGCAGGGCAGACGGCGCTCTCCCCAGAGGGGCCTGTTGTGAAAATCTTCCAGGATGAGAAGTTATTTAAAAGTGTGCTTAAAGCCATAAAGTATTAAAGAAATGTGAGGTATTATTATCTCTGGCATTTAATACAACATCATTAAGGCTGTTAACAGTTTATTTTTAATTTTATAAGCTAAGCTAATGCTTGTCTAATTTTGAAATGTTTCCCAAACCACTGTAATGAGTATATAAAAGGCTAAAATGATGGAATTTGTAAGCTTTGGAGCTCCTTGGGGGAAAGGGGCCGCATAAATCCTGGGAACAGCTTCCTTTCCACCAGCCCGTGTTCGGAAAGCCCTACCTCGTGCGTGAGCACCTGCGGGCTGGCAAAGGCCTTTTCTTTTTTCCTTTACCAAGAGATGAATTCAGGTAACAGCACACCTTGGGAGACGAACGAGTTGCTTCTGAGCAGCTGTGTGGGGCTCCCCGATTCCTACGGCCCCAGAAAGATGCGCCGGCCCCTGCGTCGGCGCACGATCACTCCAGATTGGCACACGGTTTGGTTATAAGGTCTGTGAGTCCGAGACAGGCTGGGTGAAGGGGCTCATAGAGGTGAGGGCTGCTGTGGACACACACACGAGGGCAGGAAGAGAAAGCTGGGGGTGCAGGAGTCGGGAATCGAAACAGACCGAGAGCCAGCAGAGCCCGGCATCTGAGTGAGGCGTCTGCGAGGGGCAAGGCCGCCACCTGCTTTCAGTGGGTCAGGGGTGCGGGCAGCAGCCCCGTAAACTCTAGAGAGGAGGTGTGTCTGCAGAGCTAGGGTTCTGTAGCCTTTAAGCCTTGAAATTGCTCCTTTAAACATTTTTGGACGGAAACATCTCTTGAAATACACTGCAGGCAGGCTACCACGCTGGAGGACAAGCCAGGCTGCCCTTGGGTGCGGGGGGCACACCGCGGGGTGCACTCTGGCGTGGCCAGCTCGTGCACGGACGGTGGTGGTCTCGTCTGAGCAGCAGCAGAGGGGCAAAGCCAGGCCCTGCCCCAGCCCCCGGCCCCTGGCCAAAGTGCCCGACGGGGCCCGTGCCCCTTCCGGGGTGGCACTGGGGGCCTGCACTCTTCTGTGGACGGCGATGGTCGATGCGGTGCGTCCTTTGCAAGATCCACCGTAAAAAAGCCCCGCCGAGAAGCCTCCCCGGGGGCGAGGGGGTCCGATGGGGACGATCAGAATGTCCTGGACTGCAGAGCTGCCCTCCGGGGTCCCGGTGAAACAGAGAGGCTGCTGGGTCCTCCTCTCTGTCTCTCAAGGGCACAGGCACACGGGGCTGAGGGCAGGGCTGTTGGAAGAATCAGGCCCCAGAGACGGGGGGCTTATCCCTCACGGGTGGGTTGCAGCCACAGGCAGGATAACAGAGCAGGAACGGGGCCGCCTGCCCACCCACCCAGCTGTGCAGCACTGGGGACACATGGTGCCGGGCAGGCCAGAGTCTTGCGTCAGGGACAGGGGACCCTCCGAGCACGTGCCGCCGTCTGCCCGCTCGCCGTGGATCCCCACTCGTCTCGTCTTTGATCTGGAGAGAACAACAGAAACTCCTCGAGATTTGGCCAAGAATGAAACGAGCTAATCCACCGCAACCTATTAGCCTGCAGTCTGGCACAGAGAACTAAATAAATATTAACTAATATTAATGTGCTTCTTGCTAGGTTTACGTAGGAGACAAGTGTTAAATAAACAAGAGCGTGAGGAAACCCACAACGGTCACTGGCAAGGGCGCAGGGAGAGAGGGTGCGAAGGACCCCTGCGCTTGCCCCCCGCCGTCCTCTCGTCCGCGCCCCCCACGGCCGGGTCCTCTCTCCACGCACCCTGGCCGGTTCTCCCCACGGCAGACAGTGTCCATCCTTCACGGGGCGGGGGGACCCACACCAGACTTGCCCCGGAAATGATCAGTCTCCCATGCGGGCCGCTGGAGCCTGGAGAGATGGGCGCTACAGTGATCACACGCCCTCCGTCCAGGGAGCCCGTGGGGGCTGCTGGCCCTCGGGGTCTCAGTGCGACTTGGGGGTGGAGACCCAGCCGAAGAACAGAAGCCCTTGGCCTTTCCCCCCAAGTCCACGGTGGGGGCACCCCCTGGGAAGTCAGCCGAGGCGGCTGCAGGGGCGCCAGGACCCTGTGGCCTTGGCAGGGCCGTGCCTGAACGGTGCACTTGCAGGAGCCCCAGGGGGAAAGTGGGGCGGAGGATGGAGGCGGGGGGGGGGGGCTGCAGGAACACAGCACACACCTGAGCGCCCCCGGGGGTCTCCAGCATGTCCTGAGACCTCGGGGTGCTGAGGGGGCCCTGCAGCCGGCGTGCGCTCAGCCTGTGTCCTGCTTCTCAGCATCTTATGGCTCCAGTCCCAGCCCGCGGGCAGGGGCTCAGCGAGAGGGGCGCCTGCACACCACACTAGGGGCTCAGCGCGTGTTCGTGGGGGCAGGAGGTCTGGAGACCCCTCAGGGCTGCACTGTCAGGCGCCAGGGCTCATGGGACACCGTGCTCGCCCCCAGGAACCAGCACAGACGGTCTCACGGCACCCGGGCCCCAGTCTGGGAGGTGCAGGGCGGGACCAGCCCTCATCCCAGCGGGGGGCACAGGTGGTCTGGGGTCTGGGCAGCAGAACAGCCCTGGTGGGTGTTGAACGATGCTGAGATGTCAATCGGCAGGAGTTTAGAAGTGACAGGGGCAAAATGCTTCATTCCCGGGCCGGCCTGACCCTGCAAGGGGCCGCCGACGGCCTCCCTAATCATCACCCTCACCCTGGCTGGGTGGCCCACCCACCCCTCCCTCCAGCTGCCTCGCAGCCCATTGTCCTGTCTCAGTGGAGAACCTCGCTCCTTAGAAGATCAGAAGAGCTTGCTCCGCGACTCGGGTCTCGTTAGCTGACACGAGTCTCCCCATCGGCCCGCCTGCCCCGCATCTCGTTCCTGCGTTTGAAATGTCTGCGCAAAGTTCCCTTCCTTTGTCCACCACCAGCCGATTCTTCCCAAGCTCCTTCCTCTCGGGCAAGAAAGTACGGAGGGGGTCTCCTCTGGTCTCACTGAGTGACATCCCAGGAGGCTCCCTGTGATCAAGTGCACTTTTAAAAGCTCTTAATGAGCACCTACTGTGTGCCAACCTCAAGGCCTGGGGATACAGAGCTGGGTAATTAGTGGAAGGACGTTCCTTCAGAGATTCGCGGTCTCCTGGGAAGCAGACTCGGAGAACAGAAGGGAGAGTCTCCGAGGACGGTGGTGTGAGTTCCCGGAGTCGCCGTAACCAAGGAGGGAAAAGTGGGGGCTGGGACCCACAGGCCTCTATTGTTCCCCAGCTCTGGAGGCCAGAGGTCGACAGCAAGGTGTGTTTCTATCCCCTGGAAGGACACAGTCGCTGGATTTAGGGCCCGCCCTGAGCCAGCGTGAGCTTCGTTACGTCTGCAAAGATCTTGTTCCAAATAAGGTCATATTTGTGGGTTCTGGATGGACATACTTTTTGGGGGGACTGGAATTCACCCCCTTCAGCTGTGGAGTAAGTAGGGGTGAGTCCTGGGTACAGAAGAGCCAGCGCGGAGGGTAGATCACCTGTGCCCTGGGAGTGGGGAGGAACGGGAGAGCCCACGCCAAAATTATCACCCTGTCGCCTTAGCTTTTGGTGCTTGGCACCCAAAGTCTGCCTGTTTCAGGGCTGGACTGTCAGCCTCTCTGTCCCTCATTTCTTCGAGAACGAGAGCAGCTCCTTTAGCTGCGCAGAACCCCAGCCGCACATCCCCTAATGGCAAAATCCCATTTCCTAACGAAGCAAGTCTGCACCAGCCTCGTGAACCCACTGCTTGGGATGAGCCTGCGAAGGCAATAAATGCAGATGAGGATTCAGTGGGTCTCCAGCTCCTGATTTGCTGGAAGGTCGGGAAGATTCACTTTCTTTTGACCCTTTTGATGGAGCCCAGTGAACGACAGAGGGATGGCGTGTGGGGCTCCACATCTCCGGACAGGTGCATCGGGCCCCAGAGGGACGTGTGCAGAAATGCTGACATGAGACGGGCGCCCGGCTGGACACCGGCCATACAAACGGCACAGGCCCAGGGTGGGAGCCTCCCCTTCCCCCACCTTCCCGTCTGGCCACCCTGAAGCAGGAGCAGAGCTGCCCTGCGGAGGGAGGAGGCGTCCCGGTGGGCAGGGCACAGGCAACATGGCTGCCAAGCAGCTCATGCCCCCCCTGCTCTCTGGGCAGGGCCCTCTCCCCTTCCCACCCTCCTCGAGCAGTGGGTCAAGGACGCCTTCTCTGCCCCTGCTGCACACAGAACTTGTTTCCCAGATTTTGAGCTATTGATTCAAGGCCAGAGGGTGGGCCCTGCGTGGCTAGCACACAGCAGGCGCTCAGCAAGTGCTTGTGGAATGAGGATCACACTGTTGCAGGGGCTGCCTCCCCTCCCCCATCAGTAAACTGCCTTTGAAGGACAAATGCGAAGTCAGGGATGTGCGGGCAGGGCTGTCGGGGCAGCAGATGGTCCCTTGTATGGCCCAGGAGGAAGGGACCCCGGCAGCGGTGGGGCGGGCAGCAGGGCCCTGGGCTCCCAGCGAAGAGGGCACCCTCCTCCCTGATGCCCTCAGGGGTGAGTCCAGCCAGGACCCCCCTTTCCCTGCCGTCCTCGCTGCTCCAGCCAGTGCTGAGGCCCTGGGGCAGGGGGCGTCCACGCAGGCCGGCGGGGGCTTCGGAGGCCTGAGAAGGGCTGACGGTGAGCAGAGCCAGCAGCGCTGGGCCGGCCGTCAGGGGTCCTGAGGCAGAGCCCTGCGTGGCAGCTACAGCCCTGTGCTGTGCGGGGAGCCCCCGAGCTGCGCCCCCTCGTTCCCTGACGGCCATGGGCGGCGGGCGGCCGACCTGCTCCACCGTCTGGGGAGACAATCCCTCCACTCTGGCAAAAAGTAGGACACATTCTAACAGAAGATGGTCATTTCCGTCCACGGCTCAGGGACGCCCCACCGGCCAAGCGGGTCCCCCTCAGGATTTCCTTTCGCCATTTGCCGGCCCTTTCCTGTGAGGTGGTTGTTGCTGCGCTCAGCTTGAGAGAGAAGGAGGGTTTTGAGGGGAGCAAAGGGCGAGGCGTGGGCGGGCTGGGACCCCGCGGCTCCGGCCGCCTCCCTCCTGCGGCCGCCTGCCCTGCTCGCCCCCCCTCGCTCCCTCGTCCTGATCCCGTGGGCAGGTGACCTTGCCAGCCCTCCGGGGAGTGGGCGGCGGGGGGACACGTGCCCCCACACCTCCTCCAGGCTGGCAGACTGAGCCAAGAGCAGCCCCGGCTCTCGTTTTCCGTTTGTCTTCTGTCTTTTTTTCATATTAGAGAAAACTTGTCACATCTCTCGCACGTTGTCACCGAAGCCTCATTACTCTGAAATGTCACTTCACTTAGGAACATCATTATGCACAAACATATGCCTCAAATGACAGGGACTGCAGAAAATTTGAAAAGATGTGATTTTTTTCCCAAAGCTGCATTTTCGTGGGGACCGAGTCAACATTTTGACATCCAAGAGAGACGAGGGTGCGGACGGGCGTCTTGGAAATCTCCTCCCAGACGTCATCTGGGTATTTTGGGCCCGGCGAGCTGTTCCCGGGCCGGCAGACGGGGGCGGGTCACCGACAGGGAGCAGTTCCCGCAGATGCTGCCCGCTGGGCGCGAGTTCCAGCCACACTGGCGGTGGGACGACCCCTCACACCACGCAAACCGCTGTGTTCTCTGCAGGGAGAAAACGCAGCTCGGTGTGCAGACTTGGGATGACTTGCTTTCCAGGCCAGGAATTACGTTCTCGTGTTAGGGGCGGCGCTGAGGGCGGAGGAGGACCCAGAGCGGGGGTCTTCAATCAACCACATTGGTTTTAGAAATAGCTGATATAGTTATTTGATCGCTGACTCATTCCATGGACAACTATTGAACAGCTAGTGTATGCAGTATGCTACAGGCTTGACTGGAAAATAAATAACAGGGGCACGTGGTCTGTGGCTGCCCGTGGCATGAGGGCCACTTGGCCCAGAGGCGCCCAGGACACTGGAGAGGCCAGATGACACTAGCCCCAGGTGGTGATGTCCACACCCCACCTGTGGGCCAGGAGCTGGGGATTCAGATCACTCAGTACTGAGCAGGGAGCACAGAGGGTCCCCTGAGTCCATGTCAGCAGGGACAGGAGGCAGATGGCATGGTGGGGAGAGCGCAGCACTCAGGACCACCCAGGCTGTCACGTGAGAACTTGCCAGGCCCCTGGTTCGAGCTGCTGTTCTGTGGCCGGGGTCAGGGGCGGGGGAGGGGGGAGCTGTGCTCTACGGGGTCTGCCCAGGTCTAAGCCCCCTTGAGCGCCTGGTACCTGGGAGCCCAGGACTGAGCTGCCGTGTCCACTGTTGACAGCTTCCTGCCCAGGACGTGAGAGGCTGCACTCAACATGGTTGAGTGGCCAATGAATGGCGATTAAGAGTCACAAAAATGAATGAGTGTACATGCACGGAGCTGAGCTGAGCGAGCCAGGGGAGGCGGGTGGGTGGGAAAGCAGCAGGGAAGGGGTCTAAGAGCAGGGACCGGGCCACACACTGGGGCCCCAACAGGCCCTTCTCCGAGGGGAACGAGAGCCTCGCCACAGCCAGGCTCCCACGCCCGTCTGGGGACAAAGCCCAGTTCAGCAGCGACGTGCGGTGCCGCTTGGAAACAGTCTTTTTCTTTTCCAATTTTCTGAGCCATTATTACAACATAAGCTGAAATACAAACTTGCACTCGTTAAGAGAGTGTTTCTTTTCACATATGGAATTTATAGAATCAATTAACCATTATTTCATTTGTGATCTTAATCATCCCAATGGTCAGTGAAATGTAGGTCAGCGTCCGTATGCACCTAAACCGCGAAGTCCGCCTCTCTGTCCCTGACCCTGCAGCCAGCAGCTGGGGTGACGGCTTCCGTCCAGTTTGTGCGGAAGGCAGATAAATCAGGACACTTCTTTATATGTCCAATAGTTGCTATTAAGTGCTTTCTGTAGGGAGTTTATGTATTTCCATTTGGCTGCTTTAAAACTTTTTTTTTTTTTTAATTAAAGCTTGTTTGTAGGACATTCCAGATAAGAGGCATATGTTTTCTTTTTTAATGTTTATTTATTTATGACAGAGAGAGCACACACTAGTAGAGATGGGGCAGAGTGAGAGGGAGACACAGAATCTGAAGCAGGATCCAGGCTCTGATCTGTCAGCACAGAGCCCGATGCAGGGCTTGAACCCACGATTCGTGAGATCGTGACCTGAGCCGAAGTCGGATGCTTAACCGACTGAGCCCTCCAGGCGTCCTAAAGAGGAATATGTTTTCTTACTTCCTGTAGCTGACTCTGCTTGGTAGATGGTGAGGGATGAAGATGAAACCCCTTTGAAACCTTGTTCATCAATTCAGAGCGTGACCCCGGCTGGGGAGCTGGGGGTGGGGGAGGGAAGTGTCACATGTGCTCCAGGAAACGGAGACACAGAGCGGCTCAGAAGTCACCCGCGTCACATCGCCAGGCAGTGGCACCATCTGGATCAGGCCCTGGACCCTGGTCCCGCTGGGATGGCTCATTTTATGTGTGAACTTGACAGGGCGCCGGGATATTTGGCTCCTCGTTCTTCTGGGCGTGTCTGACAAAAGCCGCGGTCGCAGCAAGTGAGCACCGCTCACCTGGTTCAAGCTCTTCAACACAAGTCACGTCGCTTGTCCCACACACGGGAAGGGACACAGCCCGTCTCTGTTTCCACCACCACTGCCTCCTGCGGTTTCCGTCTTAAACATGCTATGGATGTATTTATGCACATCAATCAGGTTGAGTTTGCTGGGCCCCACTTTTAGGTCACCAGCTGTCTTCTGCTGTATTGGGGACCTAATAGCACATCTTTTTTTCTCCAGGTCATGCGGAAATAAGACACTTTAAATTTCTCATACGCCAGGTTTTCTCCGACGCACACGGAGATGGAGATGTCTTCGTGGGACAGAATGCAGTTTGGAGACAGGCCACCGTAATGGTGAACTTACCCTTCATTTTAGGTGGTGCAATCGTCTTGGGAAGATACGTTAAGAAGCCCCAAGGGGAGACTTTTGGTCTCTTCTCTCAGTGCATCTGGCATGACCTGGTGGATACCCACGTGCATGAATCAGGGAAATCCAGGTCGGCTACCCGATAGAGCAGAGCATGAATTTTAAATCATTGTTGGTTATTTTTTGAGGAACCTCCACACTGTTCTCCAGAGGGGCTGCACCAGTTTACATTCCCACCAGCAGTGCAGGAGGGTGCCCGTTTCTCCACATCGTCGCCAGCATCTACAGTCCTCTGATTTGCTCATTTTAACCACTCTGACCAGCGTGAGGTGGTATCTCAGTGTGGTTTTGATTTGATGGGTGTGGAGGGAAGGAAAGGAGGGTGATGGGCATGGAGGAGGGCACTTGTGGGGATGAGCACAGGGTGTTATATGGAAACCAACTTGACAATAGACTATTAAAAAAATAAAAATAAACAAATCATTGTTGGTTATTCAAAGACCTTACAGTCAACTGTATATGCATGTGCACTTTGGGTTTGTTTCAGAACACAGTACATCTGACCTTTTTCAAAGCATGAAAATCCTCGAAGCTGGACCTCACTTGGAAATTTACTCCCAGAGCTTTTCCCCAAGGGTTGAAAAAGGTTTATGAATTTGTCATGGAGGGGAGCAATTTTTATTTGGCTTTCAAACGAACACAGAGATTCCCAAGTTCTTGTGATATATATGCCACACAAAGGCTATTTTCCTAAGATATTAAGAGTTTCTACAAATGAATAAGACTGACCCACAATAGAAAAAAAAAAATGGGCCAAAAAGTAAAATATGTATAGTTCTCAAAAAAGGAAAAAATAAAGGGATCTTATAAAAATGAGGTGTTCAGTTTCACCAGAGCAAGAGAAACAATATTTTAAATGATAATGCAGCTTCAGCTCCACCGACAAACTGGCAAAGATCAAAAAGCTTGATGACATATCTGAATTGGCAAGGATGCAGAAAAGCAGGCACTTGTATAATAAAATAAAATAAAAAAAGAACAAAGACCCAGAATACGAGTGCATTCGTTCCCACTGGCCGACTGGTGTGGGCCGACTGGTGTGAGCAGGTCTTCACCTCAGGGACTGAAGCCACACCCCCACCCGGCCAGCGTGCAGATGGCGCTTCCTGGCACCTCTCAGCCTCTGTAACCTTGTGAGCCAATTCCCTGTATTACCTCCTGTCGGCTCTGTTCCTCCGAAGACCCCTAAGACACCTTCAGAGCCCATGCCCTTACTCAACACAGGAAAAATCCTCAGTACGAAGCAGGTGTCCATCACACCTTTCTGATGGATGGCTCATCCAGTCCGTGGGTGACTTGCCTCAGAATGACTCCCCGGTTGGGGCGCCTGGGTGGCTTAGTCGGTTAAGCATCCGACTTTCGCTTAGGTCATGATCTCGCGGTTCTTGGGTTTGAGCCCCTCGTCGGGCTCTGTGCTGACTGCCTGTTCAGAGCCTGGAGCCTGTTTTTGTCTGTGACTCCCTCTCTCTCTGACCCTCCCCTGCTCACGCTGTCTCTCTCTCTCTCTCTCTCTCTCTCCTAAAAATAAATAAAACATTAAAAAGAAAAAAAAGAATGTCTCCCCGGTGACATCAGGCTTGACCTGAGAGTGCAGACTTCCTCTGCACATGGCTGTATCTGCTCTGCCTGGGCCCCCAAACAACTTGACCATATCCTTGAGACATTACCATTCACAACTTCTTTTTGCTTTTTAGCCATCACTCTTTCGGCCGGATGCAATGCAAGCGTGACTCCACGGCGCAACAAAAATGCAAGAGAAAGAAAGCTTTGCGGTGTCCAGTGAGACGGGGTCACAAGGACCATGCATCCCAGGGGTAGGGTCCTTCAGGTGCATGCCAGTGTGGACGGGGCCCTATCCTCCATCAGCAGCTGGGGTCCCCGTAGCGGCCAAATCACTGGAGGGCTGGCCAGTACCCTTGACCCAAAGAAGCATGTTTTCCACCGAGTGAGACTAATTCAGTCACCGGAGGCTTCTTCCTTTCTGTGTTCCGGCCCCTTCCTACCATCATCCAAGAACTCTTTGTATCTGAGGACGTGGCAGACATGGCGGGGTGAGGGGATGGCCTCAGACGCTGCCCCGTGACCGCCCCGATGCTTACCTGCCGTCTGTTGGGGCAGCGCCCCTTGCGACGGTGCACCCTGGGTTTGGCAAGGCACCTGCTCTCCCAGCCATGCCGAACTACCTCTAGATCGTGGGTCACCATAATTCTAGACCCCTGGCGCTTAAGCAGAAGCACGCAGAGAGTAACCAAATCCCATCTAAAACTGCCCGACCGGGTCTGCTCTCGCTCTGCCGGAGGAAGGACTTGTTCCCTGCAAATGAGTCTGTGAAGAGGACTTTATTGGAACAGATGTTTCTATGTCATCTGACAAAAGCTGCCAGCAGCCTCCTGGCACAATTCTTCACAAACACAAGCATCCCTCTTACATGAAAGCAGAGAAAAACAGCTTGTAACTTTGCTTTACTTTGTGAAAGTTCCCGGGTAAAGTGACTACAGGATTAGCATCTGGAAACCCAGGCCTCCAGTGGACAAGTCCTGAATTTCAAAGCGGCCTGTTGTGCCAGGCAGGGGACATGAAAATGCTGGGGATTGCCAACACTGATGGGAAGCCAAATTCGGTGCCAAGGGCCTTGTTTAAATCACCGCCCGTGTGTACATCAGAGCCAGGCTTATCCGGGTGCCATCTGGCAAAACGCAGAGATCACGGGTTCTAATCCCAGTCCTCCTACTCAAGAGCTTTAGCATAATTTCGGGCTTGTTACTTAACCTCCCCGGGGCCTAATTTTCTCATTTCTGAGGGGGCCACAAAACTTGTACCAAAGATCGCATCTGCCTTATGTGACAAAGTAAGTCATTTTAGTCACCGAATGAGAAACGCAAAGTCAAGTCATGTTGTAAAGGCGTTGCATACACCCGGAAATGTGGCGTAGCTTTCAGATGCCGCCTTCCTTCTTGGACAGTTGTCCCTCAGTCTACCGCGCAGCAGGCAAATAACAAATGGCAGCCACTGTGCTGAACAAAGATCCTGTGCGAGCAGGTCCCTGGCACACACCTTCAGTATAGGGGCGGGAAGGGACTTACAAGTTACCAGCTCGTTACAAGACCAAAATCATCCTGAAAGATGTGTGCGCTAATGCCAGGGGGGTCAGACAGTGGATTAAGGAATTCAGGTGTGCTTTTCCAGAGCTGAATCTAGAAACAACTTCAGACGGCACCGGCTGTAAAATAATCAGGATGGGTGAATCCATGCTTCAAGCCAAACAAGCAAATGGCCTCATAAAGAGACTTGTCTGAAAGGTTTGGTCCGTCTAGGGGACCTAGAGAAAACAGGAGCTCCTTCCGGAGAAATGTTTGTATCAGGCAGTTCATCCCACCGTGTGTGCATAATACACAAGCCCAGAAGTTATGTGTTTTCAATCAGAGGCTGGCACAGCAAGTGCGGGAGGTATGGGGAGGGGAGGGCTGATCTACACGACCTTGACTACTCTTGGATTCATCAATGTGCTGGATTTTTAAGCAGCAACTGAGGAACTAAAAAGTCAAACACAGCTTTTGGGACTCTTGAGTGGCCAGGAGATAAAATCTATTCTTCAGGACCTTTAAAGATAAAAGCCTTAGAATATGATCCAAACTTTCATTTAGAAATTTCTGGAGGGGCTACAGAAGAGTAAGAACAAGCCAAAACTAGGCCAGAATATGCAAACACTGAAACCCAGCTTCAAATATATGAGTTCAGAGCTTGGAACTAGCCCCAGCACAAAAGCCTGCCAGAAGAAATAGTAAATGCTTTTTGAGGGAAAGGAGTACCATCAAATCATCTATACAATTTTTATATATCATGGCTGACATGCAACAAAAAATATGTTAGGCATCGCAGCCTGGAAAACAAAGCCAAGAAAACAAAGAAAAGAGACAAAACAAATGTTAGAAACAGATCCACAAATACCCATGTGGAGAAGCCATTTTATATAAACTCTAAATCAACTAACATTTAAGAATGATGGGGAATTTTATAAGAAAGCCTAAATCTATTAAAAATGAATGAACTTGAAATGACAACTTTATGGTATGTAAATCATACTGCAGTTAAAAAGGGGAAAAGGACCCAACAACACAAAGCAGTAGCCATGACATTATTTTGTAGAGATCATAAAGATGCATCTAGATGATGACTAAGTGATCAACTCCACCAATATTGTGTGAGTGGGTATATGTAGTTCCGAGCAGATTTTCATCAATAGTGTATTATAGGAGTTCAAAAATTCTGAAAGCAGTATGGCTGGAAGTCTAGGCAAGATACTTCAGAGAACCATCTTACGTCACCCAAGTGCCCCCTAAGTTGGGACAGAGACAGTGATGTCGAAGGGAGCATGAAGAATTTAAGTAAAATGGTGTCATGAAATGTGAAATTGAAAATATTTAAAACAGTGCCTCTGAGTTACCAGACATTTTTCGTGTAAATAGATCTACATAGTCAAAGTAATAGATACTACATGTAAAGCAAGAGGGTGAGTAAATGAGAAGATTGTTTAGTAGAAAATATCTAGTCTATAGCATCAAGGGGAAAAAGAGGGAAAATATTTCAAGAGGACATGGGAGACATCTGAAGATATGACGAAAATGTCCAAAACATAAGTAATTGAGGAATCAAAGAGAAAAGAAAAAACAGAAGTCACATAATATTTGTCTAACTTTCCCCCAAATTAACCCCCCCATATCAAACGTGAATGAATGCACACACACGTAGAAAGAGGTATTTGAGTCAAAGTTCTAAAACCAAAAACAGTGAGAGAAAAATTCTAAAAACACAAAAGAGAAAATAAAATGAATCATCTTGAAAGACCAATAATAAGAAAGAGGCTCAACTGAAATATCAGAATCCCAAAGCCAAGGGCACGTCATCCACACAGAGCTGAAGGGAAGGAGCCACCGGCCCAGAATCCTGTATGCTGAAAGAATATTTTCCCATGGTAAAGGCAAAATGAAGGCATAATTAGACCATTACTGAGTTATACACTAGTAGAACTTTATCTAAAGAATACTACAGAAGTTGTTTAGTCGAAAAAATAGTGACTCCCAGGGTAGGCATAGAAATGCAGAAATGCATTATATATAAAGTGTACCTATAATTGCACCCATAATTATATACTGTGATATTGTAAAAAAAATTTAATTCTTACAATAATATAAAGTATATAAAGTTAAAATATAAGGCAATAATGGTATAGAAGTAAGGAAAGAGAGTAATGTGTTGTACAGTTTTTAAGCTCAAGAAATAAGAAAATGCTCTAGAAACTGTCACAGCAAGAATGCAAGTAATAAGCCACAGGGTGACCAATATTCACATAGCAAACAGAAGTGTAAACAATGAGATAAGAGAAGGGGAAAAGAATGATAAGAATATTGGAATAAACCAAAAGAAATTTTAAAAAAAACAGGAAATAGAAACACAGATTAGATGTGATAAGTAAAAATATTAAGGCAGAAACTTCCAATAAAAACATCTGTGTTGGGGCTCCTGGGGGGCTCAGTCGGGTGAGCATCTAACTTCGGCTCAGGTCATGATCTCATAGTCTGTGAGTTCGAGCCTTGCATCCGGCTCTGGGCTGACAGCTCGGAGCCTGGAGACTGTTTCAGATTCTGTGTCTCCCTCTCTCCCTGCCCCTCCCCTGCTCGTGCTCTGTCTCTCTCTGTCTCAAAAATAAATAAACAATACAAAAATTTTAAAAATCAGTGTTTAGGTCACATATGAATAGACTAAGTATACTAGTTAAAAGATAAAATTTTTCATACTAAAGTAAAATATATACTATATATTCTTACAGAAAATTAAAGATACAGAAATGTTGATGGATAAAAGATGGATAAAGACGTACCATGCAAATAATACCTAATAACCATAGTAATGAGCGAATCACAATAATGACAAGGCCATATAGCCATCAAATATCAGACACAGTAAACTTGGAAGCACACAGGATTGTTAGTTAAAAGAGAAACATTTTACAGCCACTAAAGGGTCACTCCTCTGGGGAGATAAAAATTCTAAAAATACTGTCACCTATGAACATAGCCTCCAAGTACCCGTGAGCAAAGACCATAAATTGACAAAGAAACCGTTGTTACGGGAGAGCTGTACAAACCTCACTTTGCAACTAAAAGCAAAACCAGACAAACTGGTCAGTTGCTGTACAGAAAACTTAATATAATTAATAGATTTCATAGGCTTGATGTATACAGAATATATGCATCCAAGAGAAGTAGGTTTTGCATTTTTATGTGTATCTGCAGCATTTACTAAAAGTCCCTATATGTTGAACCACAAGGCAAGTCTCAAGAAATGATTCTACAATTGAAAGCAGACTCACCGCATTCTCTGACCATGACAGAGCTGAGCTAGAAGCCAATATGAACATGAAAATGATAAGACGGAGATAATTTCCAAATATCAAAAAAAAGCAACACATTTCTTAATAAATCGTGGATCAAAGAAAAAAATTCACAAAGGAAAATTAGGAAATATTTTGTCATATATGATTGTACAACCACAGTGAAAGATGCCTGAGGTGCTGCTACAGCTGTGCTTGGCCGGGGGGGAGATTTAGGGACTTAATTCGTATATTTAAAAAGGTTAAAGGTTCAAAAAGCAATCTGACTATCGGTTTCAAGTCGTTAGGGTAAAGAATAAATTAAATTTAAAAGGATAGTTAAGCACAAAATAAAGATAAAGTCAGAAATTGAAAAGTGAAACAAATTAGTATATCAAAAACACAAATGACTAAATCTGTCTCAAGTGGAAATAGAAAAAATCTGAAAAGTTCTGGATTTGTTAAAGAGTTTGATAAGTAAATCTATAATTAAACTTAATCCATACCAAAAGAAATTCCTCCAGGCCAATACACCTTCCGACTCCACTAAACACTTACAGAATAAACAAATTCTACAAGACTCTTATATACCAAGTGCTCTTCCAGGAAGAGAGGAAACATTTTCCAATTGTCTTGATGAGGTCAGAACCATTTTGATAATGAAACCTTACATGCACTTTATAGATAAAGGTTGTATGGGGACTGGGTAGTCACTGAATTACACCCCACTCTGCCACCAGAAATATCTACATCTTCTTAATCCCTGGATCTGTGCGTATGGTACCTCATATGGTAAAAGGACCGTGTAGATGTGATTAAGTTAAGCATCTGAGCTATGGAGATTTTCCCAGATTGGCTGAGCGGGCTTAAGGTAGTCACGGGGTCCTCGCAAGAGGAAGACAGGAAGATTGATCAGTAGTAGGAGTTGTGATGACCCACACGAGAAGCTGGAGAGACGAGAGGAAGGGGCCATAAGCCAAAGACGGCAGGTAGCCTCTAGAAGCTGAAAAACCAAGCAGGTGGATTCTGCTCTGAAGCATCCAGAAAGATGCCAGCCGCTGACAGCTTGAGTTTAGACTTCTGCCCTCTAGGGGCGCCTGGGTGGCTTAGTCAGTTGAGCTTCCGACTTTGGCTCAGGTAACAGTCGCTTGGCTCATGGGTTCAAGCTCCGCGTTGGGCTTTGTCCTGACAGCTCAGAGCCTGAAGCCTGCTTCTGATCCTGTGTCTCCCTCTCTCTCTGCTCTTCCTTTGCTCACATTCTGTCTCTCTCTCTCCCTCTCTCTCTCTCTCTCTCTCAAAAATAAATAAACATTGGGGCACCTGGGTGGCTCAGTCGGTTGAGCATCTGACTTCAGCCCTGGTCATAATCTCGTGGTTCATGAGTTTGAGCCCCACGTCAGGCTTGCTGCTATCAGCACAGAATCTGCTTCAAATCCTCTGTCCCCACCTCCCTCTGCACTTCACCCGCTCATGCTCTCTCTCTGTCTCTATCAAAAATTAAAAGAAAAATTTTTAATTAGAAAAAAAGACTTCTGCCCTCCAGTACTGTCAGTTAATAAATTTGTGTTTTTTAAACCATCAGGTTTATGGAAATTTGTTACAGCATCCACAGGACACTAATACAGAAACCGAGGTCTCCAATGCACATGGATGCAGAAATCCTCAAAGTGAGCATTGGAGACTCAGGTCCATGACACATGACAACAGGCAGTCCGTGGCAGTCCGCTCCACGCACAGCAGGGATGTCGGGTGTGCAGAAGTTCAGAGGCGACATTTGAACGGCGGTCACTATAGTCCCCCGTGATAACCAAACAAAGAAGAGAAGCTGTACGGTCATCTCAGTAGATAGATAAAAGGCATGTGATAAAATACAACATTTATTCATGGTTTAAAGATTAATGATTTCAGCAGACTTGGTATACAGTGCAACGTGCTTCATCTAATAAAAACCATTGGAAAAAACAAAACAATGAGCATCACAATGACAAAGCATTGGGGATGTTTTACCCGGTGTTGGGAACAAAAATGCTGCCATCCCTTCTATCACGAAATACACTGAAAATTCCAGCCACTGTAACAAAGCAAGAAAAAGAAATTACAGTTGCAAGACTGGGTGAAATACGCTCAGATGAGACGATGTTGTATGTAATGAATTCTAGGTTTTCATGGACAAATCAGAATAATTAATAAGTAAATTTAATAAGCCCTCTGGATATGAGGCCCATGGATGTTAGGAAAACAGAATTCAAAAAGACGCCATTAACCACGACTTGGTAACTCTAACTTCCTAAAAACAACTAAATATGTGCACAGATCTCTACACAGAAACGACAAAATAGCCTTTGAAAAAATTAAATAAAAATAATGGACTGAAATACATAATAGTTAAATACCAATACTTTCCAAGTTAATCTCTGGTTTATCGTCATCTTAAGATCTCGGCCAATATGTATTTGGGAACAGTGATTCAAAAAATCATTCTAAGCCAGTTCTAAAACTTGTATGGAAATGGAACAGACCAAGAATAGCTAAGACTGTCTTCGAAAAGAAGGCAGTGGCAAAAATTACCGCGCCAGAAATCAAGCTTTATTGGAAAGCTCCCGTGATTAAGTGAGTGTTAAAAAGCAAGGGCAGACAAGGAGGCCATCGGAAGGGTGGAGACTCCAGAAACAGATACACTTTTCAGACAAATAATTTTTCATGGCGGTGGTCCAGAGCGGCAGGGAGACGTCTGCTCAATAAGCAATGCTGCGTCCACTTGACATGCATATGGAAAAAATATATCTCGTCTTCTTACCATTGGACACAAAACCGATTTCCAGAACTGCTGAAAATCTGAATGTGAAAAAGGGACGAGTTAGGAGACTATCTTAGCGATCATTCGATGGCAGAGGTTTCTCAGATGGGACACGAAATGCACAAAGGGTGCCAAGGAGGCCTGATGAATGCTCACATTAAAATTAGGAACTTGTGTTGGTCAAGATACCAAAAAGAGCAAATGGGAAAACCCCCGAATGAGAGCAAATATTCACAGTACCTGTGACCAAGGACTCCAAAACCAACATGGAAAAAACAGCAACATTCAATAGAAATACTGGTGACGGATCTGAACAGGCAGGTCAGAGAAGAAATCCTAAAGACCAGAACCTATGTGAAACAGTGTCCACACTCATTAGGAATCCAGAAAAGGCCAATAAAGATCATGACACAGTACCATTTTGTAGCCCCTGAGAGAATAAAACGTCCAAGGTCAGACATCACCAAGTGTTGGCAAGGATATGGGAAAATTGGAACACAAGTATGGCGGCACCCATGTTAGATCTCAGGACTTTTTAGGGAAGCCAGGGATGGGATTTCTTGCGGATAAACACGCTGAACATGGTTCTTGCCATTGCACTCGATAACCTCTACAAGGTACCCCACAGAGCCGCACACACTCAGGAACCGAAGGCACAGCCTCACACAAGACGGTCCCACGCTGGAGTCAGCCCCAACGCCCACTAGTGGTAGAATGTTGAAATAAATTGTGGAATGATTATACAGTGGAGCACCCTGCAGTAAGATTAATTAGTAAATCACTTGTCTGTAAAACCACATGGGAGAACCCCTCAAGCATAACACGGAGTGGAAGAAACACACACAAAGGAAAATAGACCGTATGATTCCATTTCTATAGAACGCAGAACAGGTGATGGCTAACCTGGCGGACAGCGGTCAGAGGGTGGCTGCCTTTGCAAAGAGGGGGGTGGTCATGGCTGGAAAGGGGCACCGGGTGTCTGGAGCCCTGGTGATGTAAGGGTCTGGATCTGGGTGGGGGTTTTGTGGCGGTGTCTGCTCGGTGAAAATTTGTTTCATTCTGCACATTGGACACTAATGGTCTGTGTTCTTTCCTGTGTGTGTGTGTGTGTGTGTGTGTGTAAGACATTATAATTAAATACTAGTTGCAAATTAAAAAAAAAAAAAAGAAAGAAAGAAAGAAAAGAGAAGAAAGACCCCTGGAGAAACTTATAGCAAAGGCATGTTTCCTCATTTTGTAGTGAACATGATAAGGTCGAGGCCTGGAAGCTTCCCAACTGTTCTGTCCAGCTGGCTCCTGGCTACAGAATTAGAGAGAGAAGGTTGGGGGTGTTTGGCCTATCTGGGTAGCTGCAGCCATGGGTGCATAAGTGATACCCAAACTGTGCCTGGAATAAACCCAGACAGACACCCAGTTCTGGACTCTGTGTTACCATCAGCCATGGTTGTTCACCAGAGGCACGATCAAAGAGGAGAGAGAGAGAGTATGAGCATGCACTCATGCACACGTATTATAAAATAGAATTGAAATAAAATAAAAATAGATTTAATAGGGGTGCCTGGGTGGCTTAGTCAGTTGAGCGGCCAACTTCGGCTCAGGTAGCGATCTCATGGTTCGTGGGTTCGAGCCCCGCGTCGGGCTCTGTGCTGACAGCTTGGAGCCTGGAGCTGCTTCAGATTCTGTGTCTCCCTCTCTCTCTGCCCCTCCCCTATTCACTTTCTGTGTCTCTCTCAAAATAAAGACATTAAAAAATTAAAAAAATAGAAGTAGGCATAAAAAGAAATGAAAGTGAGTCATTGCCAGGAAGCGGCTTGCAGGCCTTGGGGTTGGTCAGCCCCCAACCCCAGGGCGCATGGGCAGGCCGGGCTCAGGCAGGCACTGGGGCAGCAGTTTTGAGGTGTAACTTCTCCTTTCTCAGGGAAACCTCACTTAACCCCGCCACTGACTGGACGGCCCACAGACGCACCGAGGGTAATCCGCTTCACTGAAAGTCAGCTGTGGCCGGTGTCGGGGACACGCACACTAACCTGCTGGGTGACGGCTACCTTGGGACCTGAGCGAATAGCCCTGAACTACAGGCTGGCCGGGCTGACAGCCACAAGTAAGCACTGCAGAGCCTCTGGTCACCCCCCGAAGGTCACCTTCCCAGAGAGGCTTCCTCTGAACGACCGCTGTCTGTCCTCACCTCCCTTGTCACTGTCTGTTGTCACCCTGTTTATTGTCTTGAAAGCACACATGGCCGCATAGAATCAGGTTTGTTGTGCAGACCTGGCCTCCCGTTTACTATTGCATCCGTACCGTGAGGCGGTGGGTGTGACCCAAGGAGGACCCCCAGACCAGGCAAGCCCGTGACCCCAGTGTCACAGGACCCGGGAGCACACTTCCTTCCGTCCGGCGCTTCGTGGCTTGCAACACTGGACCAAGTCGGCACCCAGTGCTCGGGGCGGGGTCTCAGACACAAGCCTTTAGGGCGCCTCGTCGTGTGACGGGCTTCAAACCCTCCAGCCAGCTGCCCTCAGGGCGCCACGCCCGCGTCCCTCGGGTTTCCTGACCCCACTGCCCTGTGCCATGAAGAGATCCTGCAAATCAGAGACCTGGAGCAAAAGCCCAGCCAGCCGTGGCTCTTGGCTTTAGGGCAAACCTGGAAATTAAATAACGCGCGTGTGGCACAGTGTGCCTAGCCAATCAGGACTGTTTTAAAGAATCAGCTGTGAATTAGTCTCTGCTCTGAGTTTTTCTCCCCATCAGTCATTTTGTGAAATGAAATTAGGCAAACAATGAAGGGAAGAGGCGCTGATCACAACTGTCTGACATCTGCCTCCAACATTGCATTAGGAAGCGCGGGAGAGGGGAAGGTGCGCCCAGAGGCGCGGGGGACACAGCCTCCTGTTTATGTCACGGACTTTAGCGCCGGCTCCCAGGGTGGGTGGGTGCTCTCCCCAGCCAGAGAGGTGGGGTGAGGGTTCGTTCCGGGGAGGGGCAGGTGGGGGTCATTCCGGGGAGGGGCAGGTGGGGGGTCGTTCCGGGGAGGGGCAGGTGGGGGGTCGTTCCGGGGAGGGGCAGGTGGGGGTCGTTTTGGGGAGGCAGCTCGGCGGCAGAGGCTCCAGCGTGAGGCCCCCTGGAGGGAGAAGGGACAGCGTCCTCTGCACGTGCGCCTCCTGGGAGCGCCCCGCCCTCTGCACCCGATTCAGAACTGACCCCCAGCATCCGCTGCTGCCCCCTGCGCCCTCACAGCGAACCCGCTGTCTGAGCGGCCGACCCGGCGAACACACAGGAGAGGCTCAGTGCCAGGCGGGGTGGCCGCTGCCCTGCGGGGTCTGTACCCTGAGAGCAGACCTCACTCGGCACCTGGGGGGGGGGGTTCTCACACCCGAGACGGCTGGGGGCCGGGGCAGAAGGACCCCGGGTGCACTTTGGTGCCAGGCGGAGTGGGTGTCCCCAGCTCCCCCCTGGGAGGCCCCCTGGTGCTGTTTGGGGAGCACCTGCCGGGGGGCGGGCGCGGGGCCAGGTGCAGGGTCCGCCGACCGCGCCGGGTGGGCTGCGCCCAAGGGAGGGGCTTCCGGACCCCAGGAAGGCCTGCTGACTGAGTGACCCCGAGCCTCCGAGGACCCCCCTCCCAGGGGCGATGGCGAGGGTCCCCCGCACACCTCCCGGAGCCGCTGCGATGGGAGGGAGGCTCCACTTCAAGCTGAGCAGGCTCCTCGGAGGCGGAGCGGGGCGCATGGAGGGTTTCCCCAAGGCACTTGCGGGGGGGGGGGGCAGGATTACTGGTCCCGGTTTGACCATGCGGTGGGCGGGGAGGAGGTACACAGAGCGGCCGGGCACCATGGCGTTTTGGCGAGCAAGCCCCCCTCACCGGCTGGCTTCTCCCCGGGGGTGCAGGCTGGGCGGAGGCCGCAGTCCGGTCAGGGAATCTCTGGGTGAGTCCTCCGCCCTGGGGTGGGGGAGGGGCTCACAGCGCAGGAGCTCATTCCCGGGGTCTTGGGTGAGGCTTGGAGCCCAACGGCAGGGGCCCTGGGAGCCAGGCGGGTCTCGGGGGACAGAGTCCACAGCCCTGACCTCTGACGGCGAGAGGGTCAGCGAGGCCCACTGCAGTCACCTGGTCCTTGGGAACACAGGAGAGGAGGGGGTGCTGCAGGAGAATTCCACCCCAAAGCGGGACCTCTAGCAACTTCTCCAATGAGCACAGCTCTGCTAACTGAGCTGCTGAGATGGGAGAAGAGTGGGTGTGGGCGTGCGGGCGTGTGCCCCGGGCATCCACAAGGGGCACCTTACCGCCACGCCCTGGGGACACGCACTGTCCCAAGGAACTCCACGCGGCCGTGGGGTGTCCCAGACACGGTCCTCGGCATCACAGGGCTCAGAGACAAGGCTGATGGTCACCCGAGCCTGTGCTCCTGGAGATGCTGAGGGGTCACCCAACTTTGATGAAGCCTCCGTGCCTCTCTCTCTCCTTCTCTCTGTCTCTGCATGTCTCTCTGTCTCTGTCTCTCTCGGCCCCTGAACGGCCTGGACTGGCCTCCTGATAAGACCCTCTGGCCTGTGGGTTTGGGCCCTGGAACCTCCCAACCGGCTTTCCGCACAGGTCACTCCTGTTTGTAAAACCCTGGAGACGTGTGGCCAGAGGGGTATCCCCCATAGCGAAGGCCGCCCCCCCCTTGTAAGAAGCCCTTCCCCCACCACAGCGTCCGCGCCCTGTGGATAAAGTATCTCCGTACGACAGTCTGGATTCCCTTCCTGGTAGACCTCAGTCACGTGCGGCTATTTAACACTTGAAACGTGGCTGGACGGGAACTAGGTTTTATTTTATAATTATTAATTGAAATCCAAATAGCCACATATAGCTAGTGACCCCCTAGGCAAGAATGCAAATTTAGAGGGGGGAAATGAGGCAGAGAGCGGGTGGGGGAAGGGGAGAGCACCCTGACCCAGGCCTCCCAGCTGAGCAGCAGACGGCCACAGTCCAGGCCTGTCCTGGGAAGTCCCTGCGTCCCCGTAGCTGGGCTGCTGGACCGCACAGTTAGAAGGGAGCAGAGAACCGGAAGGTGCGAAGCCTCTTTCACCTTTGAGCATCTCCTGCAGCCCCAGGACACAGAGGTCCCTCTCAGTGGCAGGTGAGGGGTCTGTCCATCACACTCTTGCCAGGACCGGGGGCTCAGGGAGGCTCCACTCCCCCATCCTGTGACTGAAACCCGCCTCCCTGTTCTCTTCCTTCATCCCACAGAGAAATGCAGATTTTTTTTTCCTAAAGCTTTTGGAGAATGATCGGCAATAAGAACAATTTGTGCCGCACACACATTAGCAGAGAGAAGCCTCGTATTGCACTGGCTCCTTCCTCTGTGGGCTCAGAACACCCGTTCTTTGTCTGGCTTCGCAGACGCCCGGTGGGCGGTCGGGGCGACAGGTGGGACAGCCCTGTGTGCTGGGAGGCGCTGGCTGTAAATCCACCGGGCTTCCTGGAAGCTGGGGGCCTGCAGGGGGCGCTGCGGGAAGTTTTGCTGTCCCACTGCCCACACTTGGGAGGTTTTCACTCAGGTGTAGAAACATGGTACTGGGGTCAGAGGCTCGGATTCCTGTTCTGGTTTCTGCTGACCTGCAGCGGCCCCTGCGCAAACGCCTCCACTTGGTCGAGTTCCGTTTTCTTCCTCGTGTAATGGGAGCGCAGTACATCTGCCTCGCCTGCCTTGCGGAGGCGAACAGGCTAAGAGGGGCCAACTGCTTTGAGTGTCAAGGACGTCTTAGGTGCCTGTCCCCCTAAGCAAAGCCCGGCACTTCTCTTTCAAGAGGTCTGTGGAGAGGAAGGGGTTGCTTCTGAGCAAGTTCGGGGAGCAGAATGATGGGGCTCAGAGAGCACAATGGGGCTCAGGGGAGCATGTTGATGGGCTCAGGGAGCAGGACGGGACATGGCAGAGAGCTGGCCAAGAACATGGCCCCAGGCGCCTTGGTGGCTCAGTTGGCTAAGTGTCCGACTTCGGCTCAGGTCATGATCTCATGGTTCGTGGGTTCGAGCCCCTCATCAGGCTCTGTGCTGACAGCTCAGAATCTGGAGCTGCTTCAGATTCTGTGTCTCCCTCTCTCTCTGCCCCTCCTTTGCTCATGCTCTGTCTCTCTCTCTCTCTCAAAAATAAATAAATACAAAAAAATTAAAATAAAAAAGAAGATCACTGCCCCCGAGTTAAGCCCTGGAGAGCAGTGCGTATCCCAGAGCTCACCCCATCTGGAGGCCAAGGTCCTGGCATTTTGTAACCCGTGTGGGCCTGGCTTTGGCAGAGGCCTCTGTGATGTTACAGAGGATGGAAAGGCGAGGCTACACCTGCTGTCCTATGTGGAAGGAAATGGTCTGGAGGAAAGGCTTCTGGAAATTGTCATCAGCCGGTTAAGAAGCTAGGCAGGTGGCCCCCAGCAACGCAGTGGTTACTTTCCATCATTTTGCTGGTGCGGTTATAGAGTTACAGCATGCCCTTCACACACAGGAAGTCACTCTTACTCGGTCCTGCATGGAGCCTATCACTTGGCTGGAAGCCCGTACGAATGATTGGATGGATTGTATGGAAAGATGGCGGGGGTGGGGGAGGAGCCAGGGACGCACAGAGACTAGTGTGTGTAGGCATTTTAAGCCTCCTTGCACTGATTCTCACAATGTCAGTCTTGCAAGCTTGAAGGGCTGGTGAAGACCCACCAGTGTGACACATGGACCAGTTAACGTCCAGTCACCTCGCCCAAAGCAAGTGACCAAGGGCATTGTTTTAATCAACACAGCACATTATGCCTATTGGGGTTCCCAGAATTAGAAATTAAGAATACAATATTTGCAATACACTTAAACTAGAAAATGCTTTGCTGCTTTTCTGAATCTCAAATTTACCCAGGAATCGTGTATTTTACCTGGAGGCCTGGCTCTTGTGGACATATATGAGACCATCCGTGCACGCGCACTAACCTGGACCTCACATGTTGCCTTTCTCTGCAATTTACTGATTAAACAATCAATGGCAATAGTGACTTTATGAAACCAACATAAGGTGCAGAGATGAGCTTAGCAGAGAAACGGATTGTTTTCCTCTTGGAACCACCATATATGGGCCCCTTGTCCAGCGTGCGACCCTCTACGTTTTCATGAATTCTCTCCCAGGTGGGAAGCAGTTTAAGAGAAACAGAGGCTGACATTTTGACGGGACCCTAGCTTGTCCTCGAAGGGTGTCCTGGACAGTCAGGTGCCTCGCTGCAGCCATCTCTGGTCCTTCCTGCCCAGAGCCCTAGTTGTGCCAGCGACAGATGAAAAGCCAGTGTGACTAAGCCCTGCCGAAGACTCAGTTTCGATCAGTGTTTGGCAAGATCCTTTTCAAATGCGCTATACCAGCGAGAACGCCCGGGTGGCTTCTCACAAAAGCCCTTTTCCCAGTCTGGCTCCATTCGTTAAACAAATTTGCTCCGTCTTTGGCCCCAAACTCAAAGAGATGGATGCTGTATTATCTATTGTGCATGGTCAGGATATATAGGATATTTGATAGAGGAAATGTTCAGCTCCTCGGAAATTCAATTCCATTAAATGCAGCAAGTATCCATTGAGTGCCTATAACTGCCTATCATTTTGATGTGGAGTGCCTCTTCAGGATTATTTTTCAAACTAGAGTATTCATTAGTCAGGATACAAGATTTCCAATGGAAACTTTTGTTGAGGCACTGAGCATTTTCTAAACCCCTTTTCCATGTCCATCTTCCATCAGGGACCGTGTAGGGAACAGTGGTCTGGGTGACAGAGGCTGCTGTCCCATGACCAATGCTCTAGTGGGACAGGTGGCCATTGGAAGAAACCCAAGGAGACCTCAGTAAGGAGCACTGGGTGGTGGGAAGAGAGGGCCGGAGAAGTTCAGTCAATGGGGGACATGGAGTCCAGCGCGAAGGTGGCCTGGAGCCCCTGGACAACAGGGGCTTGCTTTGTATGGCTTCCCTGGCATGTGGTGGTGGGCAGAGCACAAGGCGGTCAGCGAGTAAACACGTGACGATTGGCCACAAGCCCTGAATGATGCGCAGGGCGTCAAGAGCCGCAGAAGCAGAGAGAGTATCATCCTAGCCATGACTACACAATAAAATCTCGTAGAGATGTAGGTTTGGGTAGCGAGGATAATGAAAGCAGTAGGTGTCAGTGAGGAGTGTGTGTGTGTGTGTGTGTGTGTGTGTGTGTATTGTGTGTGTGTGCTGGGGCTGTTGTGACCTGGCACCACACAGTGGGGACTTAACCAACAGAAACGTGCTCTCGCCCCTGCCTGTTCCAGGTGCTGGAAGTGTGAGATCCAGGTGCCAGCAGGGCTGGTTCTTCTGAAGCTCGGAGTGGGAAGAAGTGTGTTCCCAGCCTCTCTCTGGATTCTGGTGGTTTGTGGGTAGCTACTGGCGCTCTTCGCTGCTACCACACCTCTCTGATCTCTGCCTGCATTGTCACACGGTGTCATCCCCATGCCCGTGTCTGTCTGTCCAAACTTCCCCATTACCAGTCCTTTCAGACTGGGGCCCAACCTCCTCCTGTATGATGGCAACTGATCACGCTTGCGACACCCGTATCTCTGATGGAATTGAGGAACTTGGAGTTAGGACCTGAACACGTGAACCCTGGAGGAGCAGAGTCCCCCTCCGAGGCTGGGTGTGCGGTGTTTCCTTCACATTTTGTAATGGGTGGCTTTCCGTCTGTCCCTCCAGAGGCGGCCGCTGCCGCAGGAGGACCGTGGTTCACAGCGGGGGGTGGGGGCGGGGGTGGGGGGGGCGGGAGAAC
>NW_024080636.1:7161647-7252439 GCF_003009895.1 Hyaena hyaena | reverse complement strand
GGGGGCAGGAGGACCGTGGTTCACAGCGGGAGGCGGGGGCGGTGGTGCAGGAATAGGGAGTCTAGCGCCCACTCCGTGTCCTGCTCTCAGGACTTCGCGGCACCAGTTCCTTGGCCGGGCAGCACAACCCTGCAGGGCAGGTGGCCGCACTGTCCTAACTCTACAGCTGATGGAACTGGGGTGCAGGTGGGGGAGGAGGCTCCGCCAGAACCCCAGAGAGTAAACACGTCCCGAGTCCCCCCTGATGCTGTGGGGGAGGGAGGAGCCCAGCTCCGCAGGGGGCCACCAGCCACGGCGAGGGCTCGGTGGCCACACAGCCACAGACTGCAGGGTGGACACCTGACTCGAGGGTCTCATGTGGGTCGGATCTCAGCGATCTGTACAGTGAGACTGAGTGGGAGCTTCTCCTCTGCATTGTCCTTTTCAAGACCCTGGGTCAAGGTGACAGCAGCTGGGGGCACTCCAGCAGGTGGGGTGACGAGGACCTCAGTCCACACCAGGGAAAACCCCAGGGTAGATCGTGTCACACCGCAGGCTGCTGCTGGAGCAGAGAACATCTCCGACCAATGAGGAGGCATTATCTGCGTCTCCCATGCCAGCTGCAGCACCCATAGCACCTGCCCCTCCACCAGGGGTGAGGGGGTGAAGGGCAAAGACACAAGAGACAAATCCAGGAAACAGTCTCAAGAAGAGATTTGAAGTTTGCATTCAGTATTGACTCAGAAACCGAGTTAACCGGGAGACACATCGTCACACCCAGAGAAACGGATGTCTCCTGGCCAAGCTTCTCCCTTCCACTTGACCTCTACGCCTTCCCCTGTCTCCTAGAAAAGGGGCATAAGAGCCAATGAGGCCAGACATCGGGAATGAAGAGGCCCATGGCCTGTCTCGTCCTCTGACTTACATAGAGCACATTTGGACCCCCTTCCCTGTTGGGATTCAAGCAGGGAGCAGGAGTGACCGTAGGTGAGACAAGAAGTGCACCCAGTCTAATGGCCAGGAGACCTCAGAGAGCTTCTGTGCTAGGGTGCTCACACCTGCCCTGTAGCCAACAGAGATCTAGCCACGTATCCGATAATGATATCTTGAGCCCTTGCACGAGCGAGGTGACTGTCAGGTGCAGAGGGCCATTGAAGGGAAAGGAAGGAGGGTAAGGTGGTCAGGTGTCCATGGGGGAGGCTTTCCATGGCCTTTATCAGGAGGGCTTGGAGGGGGCAATGTTGAGGCAAAGAGCTTAGTTGGAGCTGATGGATGTGGCCCTGGGGATGGAGGAGAGAGCGAGAATGAAAAGACCTTTTCCGGGGCCGGCCTCCTCTGTGTTGTGCATTCTGATGCGCGGCCCGCTGTCAGGCTTTCCCCGGAATCCTCTGTCACTGACAATGAGGCACACAGAAAAGTATTTCTCAGATGACTTCAGCACAGTTTCCTTTCACTACAAAAAAATAAATTTTTGATGATGCATTGACACTTAAAAAAAAGTGCAACTCTAAGTCAGAGGAGGTGGGCTACGGCTTTTGTCTTTGGGACATTTATGGTGAACAATTTCCTTTGGGTCACGTTGGGTGTTTCCATAGGCTCCGCGAGCAAGGATGTGACTCTTTGCCCCATCCATGAATCCAGAACTCCCAAATCCGGGTTATCATTCAACACTTGGGGGTAATCGCTGACATCATTGATCTAGCTGTCTGGAAAATTGTATTATGACAGTGCTTTCTCTGATAATCCTTCAGAAAAAAAAATCATTTGGTTCATCTCGCAGTTCTTTCTCTCTGAAGCCCGACATCGCCTGTAACCCTGCCACTGATCAATATAAAGCTAGATTCTTAAGTGCATTTTTAATGACTTTTCGCCATGGTTAGGAACAATTGGAAGGGACAAACGTGGGCTGTTCTCGCCTGCACTGGCCATCTGTCTCCATCTCAGGCTCCGGGAGGGTTTCCTTCAGTTGCTTTGTATCAGGCGATTGTTGGAGTTCGCAGAGATGAGCTCCACTTGAGGTGTAGAAAAATCGAAAGTTTAAAACACAAATCATTGAAGTTGTCTTGGAACTTAATTGCCTCTTTGCCATCTGACATTTCCCCTTCTCCATCAGGCTACAGAGATATTACTCAGAGTTCCAGCCGACCCTGCATGTCTGCAAATGAGTAATTGTAGGGATTCAAGGAGCACAAGAAGAAAAGACTATCAGGGCAAGAGAGCAGAGGGGGACCCGGGGGCCTCCCTGATGGTGCAGAGCATGCAGGGTGGGTCACACGGGCACAGGGCACGGGCCGGGACTTCTGATGCTGGTTCTGAGCTCTTCTTCCTCCATACATGACCTTCCACCTCGGGACTCCCAGAACTACCCCCATGTCCCTAGGAGTGAATTCTGTACCAAACAGTGGATGGGAGTTGGGCCACTCTTGACCTTGAGGAAATGGCAAAGGTGTTTCATTTTTGTGTTGACCCCTAAAACCTAAATGGAAGTGGAGCATCCTAGGCACTGGCAGGGGCGGGGGGGGGGGGTGAGTCTAACAGAGTGCTGGTGAGGACGACCTTCCCCAAGGTCATGTTCAGGAAGAGACATACCTAATGTTATGCCCCCTCTGGTCACCAAGCATCGCCGTGACCCTGACTTCAAACATGATGGATTTGCTTTATCCAGATGTGCACTCAGTGTGTGTCCTCGGGTGTCTGGATTCTTCTTGTCCACACTGTTTGTGAGATTCAGCCCTGTTTTCCATGTTTGGGCAGTTCACCCACTCCTGCACCTGAGTGGCTTTCCTGTGCCCAGATTATACCACAACTCGCGTACCCACTCTGCTGTGGATGGACTTGGGGGCTGTCAGTGCTTTGGGGACATTATGAATAATGCTGCCGTGGACGTTCTTGCTCATGGCCGCATGTATCTTCCTTGGCATATCCTGCTAGGAATGTGAGCCCTGGCTCGCAGCGTGTCTGTGCTTTTAGTGAATTGTCCTAAAGGGTTCGAATACGTTGTGCCAATTTGTGTTCCCGCCAGCACCGTATGTCAGTTCGGGCTGTTCCACATTCCTACGCACACTCAGTGCTGTTTGCCACGCCCGCGACAGTGGGTCCAAGTGTTTCTTATTATGACAAGTGTTAACTTTTCTCTAAACCATAGACTATTCATGCATTGAGGAAAAATGTAAAAAACAGAGAAAGTTTTTAAAAAATGTCTAATGACCCAAAGCTCTCTGTTTTCCTAAACTTTATTTTCTGTAGACATTCAATCTTCATTTAAAATTGGGAGTATTGAAATCATCTGGTGTACAATGCTGTAGACTTTCCTTGTTTTCACAGAACATTCTATGATGAGCATATTCTCCATCCCTCAGAGAGTCACTGAGGTTGTGACTTTCATAGCATGACACTATTTCATGGGAAATATTGGATGTACCATATTGTGGTACAGTATGGGAATTGTACCATGATTCACGTATCCAGACCCTAACAAAGCTTACCATTCAAGATTTTAAAAAATAAATCAAATGTATATCAAGGAGCTTTGTTCCCAGGACAAAGTACAACATCTGAAGAAGCAAATTCAGCACCCAACAACTTAAGAGCACATCTCTGATCCAGTAACAAATTACAAGTCATGCAAATAAGCAGGAGATATGAGCGCAAACTTCAGAGAAGAAACATAAGCCAATGGAAACAGGCCAGGAATAGCACAGATAACAGAATCAATAGTATAAGCATATTTTTGAAAACTATCATAAGTACACATCATGCATAGAAAAAAAGAAGAGGAAACTCTAGGTAGATTTTTGAAACACCAGCTGTAAACTACATAAGGGATCCAAGACAGTGGTGGGACCATTTTGTAGTCGCCTGGTGCTGACAGATTCTTCATGAAGACTTAAAAAAAGCACATGTCTCCAGGTAAAAAGAGAGGGACCGAGAGTAGAACAAAATTAGATTTTCTTTCAAGGGTGACATCAGGGAGGAAGACTGTGGACCAATGAGATACTGAGAGAAGGTCTTTCTAACACTGAAAGCGGACAGTAGGGCAACACTGAATACAAGTTTCTTTGGCAAATACACACGAAAATCGTAGACATACTGGCAGAGTACAGTGGGTCGTTCCCCGAAAGGCACACCCAATGGATAATAGACAGAGACCCTGCAATCCCTAGGAGGGCAGAATGGAGTCAGGAGATGATTCTTGACAATAATTAGGAGGTGGGGGGATGGAGTTACCTGCGGAGATGAGAACTTGGTGACAGACCACCTGGCAGGCTCAGGGAGGCGTGATGCGCGGATGTCACACGGCCCAGCAATCCCCTTCCTCATTCCTGCTCTTCCCTCATTTCTGTTTGTCCCTCAGGAACTGTCCCTGTGTGAGGACAGAACTGAGGGTGCTCACTGATGGTGGTGACCGTGCGGCCCTGGAGGCGCGGAGGACCAGTACCTGCTGATGACTGGGGCCACAGACGGCCGGTGGCACTGTAGGGGCTGGTTCACATCTCCCAAACCCACCTCAAGGCCACCCCCCCTGTAGGGGTGAGGACACCGAGGGCAGAGGAGTTCAGGGAAGTGCCCACACCTCACAGTGAGGAAAGGACTGGTCTGAATTGAGACCAGGGTTTCCTCCAGAAGTCTTATTCTTTTGTTTTTATTTTTATTATAGAAATTTCAAATGTATGCGAATCTGGAATGATACAGTGACCCTGTTGGGGGAATCCCCTCAGCTCTCATACCACCCTCGGACTTACCCATTGTCCTATGATTTTTAAAGTAAATTCCAAGGGGAATGTCATTCCCCCTCTAAATATTATGGTTTGTAACTCACTAATGAGGAACCCACTCCACAACCATCGACAATCCGTGTTGACTGCCATTACATGGACTGTAGATGATCGCTAGCAACTTTGTGTATGATTGTGTGCACGTGTACGTGTGTCTGTCTCCAGGGGCATAACCTGTGATTCCATTCTCCATCTATGAAGGCTCTCATGGTCTTTTGCTGGATTTTCCTCATGTCTCTCTCCCCGTGGATGTGACTCGTTGAAGAAAGCAGGATGTTTGACATTGTTTTCCCACAGCCCGTCTTCCACTAATGGCATCCCTGTGATGGCATCAAGGATGTTCACTGTCTCCTGTGTTTTCTGTAAATGGATAAGTCTACAAGCTTGATTGGATTTAGGGTTTGCAAGAATATTTTACAGATGATACTCTGCGTGTCTAGTGTGACGTACACAGTGTCCGTTGTCTCTCATTGGGTGACATCTGCCGTTATTAATGATCACTGCCTGCACCTATTCATCCATTAGGGTCTAAAGTTGTGATATCAAGTTTCACAATTTATGGTCGCTGCCTGGAGTTTTATAAAGAGACGTTTAGTCTCATCGCCTATTCTCTTACCTTGAGATAAATTCAAACAAGTCAAGCCCAGCAAATGCCCATGTTGTCCCAGTCTTCAGGTTGGGTACGTTCACCCCCAGTATCATCCAATGCTAATCAATGAGTTGTTTGTTCAGTATTTTTATGAACTCACAAATTTAAATCTATTCAATGTTCACCAAAGCATGGAAGTTCATATCTCTATTATCCCAAATTTGTTTTTCTGAGTATGTCTCACATGACCTTGGTTGATTTGGATGGTTTCTTGCTGTCAGCTGTGAAGAGATATTCCAAGATTTCCTCAAATATTTTCTGCCCCAGATGTGGAAACCAGCAATTTCTCCAGTGGATGCTAGTTCCTTTCGTGGGCGGTGGTATTATTTAGACAGAGGCAGTCAAAACCACTGCATAGCCCATCCCATGATAGAAAATACCACTGTGTACATTTAAAATGTAAAAAAAAAAAAAACACCATAAGTGTGCCTGGCTGGCTCATTCAGAAGAGCATGAGACTCTTGATCTTGGGGTTGTGAGTTTGAGCTCCACATTGGGTATAGAAATTACCAAGCAAACAAACAGAAACAGAACAAAACAAAAAACTTTTTTAAAAAGCACAAAAAATAATTCTGTACATTTTATAAGTATAATTAGATGTCAGAGTTAACCTAAAACATCAAGGTGAGTGTCTGTGAATGGGAAAGAAGGAGTAGGGGCAGAGAGAAATCGATTATTTAAAAAAAGGAAAGAAAGCGGCACTTGGATAACTCGATTGGTTAAGCGTCTGACTCATGATATCAGCTCAGGTCATGACCTCACAGTTCGAGAGATCGAGCCCCATGTAGGGCTCTGTCCTGCCCTCTGGCATTCGTGTATGCACCTTCTCTCTCTTCCTCAAGATAAACAAACAAAAAAAAAATTCTTTTTAAAAGGAAAAGAAAAAGAAAGGAAGTAGGAAAGAAACAGGTTCATGTTTTATGGACTGACATGTTAATTAATTTAACTTCTGTCACCTGAAGGTCAATAAGTGAATAAACAAAATTTAAAAAGAAAGAGATCTAGGCAGATCTCTACAGAAAATAGATCAGTGGTTGGTGGAAGGAGACAGCAAGTGGCCGCTAATGGGTGCAGGGTTTCTTTATGGGATAATAAAAGTGTTCTGGAAGTAGACTGGGGTGATGCACATCTACTTGTAAATATACTAAAAACCATTGAATTGTACATTTTATAGAGGTAAATTTTATGGCTTGTAATTTATATCTCAGTTTAATAAAAGGAAAGAAATACTATGTTTTATTACCCTTCTAGATGCACACCGTAGAGAAATTCACACATGGAGTTGGGTGCTTGGTGGTCGGGGATTTGTGGGCAGCCTGGATGTCTGTCCCCTGGGCTAGACTAACACTGTAGGACACATAACGTGGCATTCTGCACAGTGGCCAGGCCTGTGACTAGGAGCTACAGAGCAACAAGAAAAAAGCTTAAATACGTGGGGTTTTGTGCAAAATGCAAGAAACCAAATGAGATTTACAGCACAGTACTTTATACAAATTTTAATATATTTTTATGTATGCACACACTGCCTATTTTTCAAAGTTTTGTATCTATCTGATTGCACAGTCAAATACATCAGTGCACGTGCCAGAGCAAGAGGCAAGGGTGGGGTGAGACACAGCCGAGGAAGAGAAACCACTGAAGGGAGTAAAGCGTGGGGGTCCTGCCTGAACCCAGCGTGGTCAGGAGCTGGCTGTGAGCCAAGCGCATGGGGACCCTCTCTGCACCTGAGGCCCAGAAGGAAAAATAATGAGCAACAATCTCAGCTCCATCCAAATGTGTTCTTAGCTCATGACAAAGTGCCTTCAAAATGTCCTCTCTCCTGCTGCCCTTGACATTCCCAACCCAGCAGGCTGCTACCTCCAAAATCCTCTTCTTCTTCACCCTCACTTTCCAACTCCAAAATTACCTCGATTCACTTAGTTCTTGTCTTTCCTCTTTTTGGAGCGCGAATTTTATCTCTATGACCAAGCACTCGCTCTTGGCTGTTTCTCCCCTCTGGTGCTCAAAGAAGTTCTACATACAAGTGTCTGGGAAGCAGGCAGGCAAGCTCTGCCCTCCACTGTGGGGGGTGGGGGCCCAAGGGGGGGTACAGGGATAGCAGCTCTACCTGGAGCAGATGCCACCCTCCACGCTCTGATCTCTGACTCCTTGAGCTCCTCGATGCTCCCAGCATCTGGTAACCCAGCCTCCGCCTTACTGTTCCCCCAGCTCTAGGAGTGGGTTCTTGTTTTTTAATTTGAGTTACTTACAGCTTGCTACGGTTTTGGGCTTTCAGCCACTAATACCCATGTAACCAATTCCTTGTATTAAATCCTTTCTGCTGAAAGCCCTGTGCAGGTTGTATTTCTCTGGTAGATCCTGGTTATTTGGTACCAGAAGTAGTTCCACCCTGGGAATGAGATCCTGAAAGTTGGGACTCTGCGATTGGTTTGGTCATTAACATCAGTCAGATACGAGTAAATCCATGGTGCACTATCACCATGAAAGGATCTCCTGCTGATGCTGTTGACACAAAACCTGGTAAGCCCAGTGTCCACCATTGTCATGGTCAAGCTGATACAAGAATCCCAGGATAAGAATTCTCCATCATCACCCTGGAGAGCTTCTAGAAAAAATGATAAATGCAGGGCCAAAATGTCTCATGGACATGTAAGTCATGGAGAAGCTACAGGATTCTAGGGCAGCCCCAAAATAATTTATCTTTTTCTTGTAGCTGAAGTAAGGAGCTTGTTGAAAATCAGATGCAAATATAACCATGCAGCCTGTAGAGTTATCATGTAATTGCATTTATACACCTACTAACCATCTCGCATGTGTATTGGAAATGGCCTGGGAGGAAATGTGATTTTGAGACTCCCATTGGGCGCATTTGGATGGACTTGGATCAGGCTGCAAATCCTGAACCGCTGAATCCCTCCCATGGCGCCCTGCCAGTGAAGTCATTGCTCTCCCCGTCGTTGAGGAGTCTGCTCACCTGGGAGAGGGGCTGTCCTCCCCATGCCCAGCCTCCCTGCCTCTTCACCCATGACTAGACTCAGCTCTCTCTACCCTTGGCAGAGAGGAAAGCAGGTGTTATGTCTGACCTGGAGGAGCTACTTTACAGTAAGAAAGAATCACGAGAAGTTGCTAATTTTCACCAGCAGATATGTGAGGAAAATGTGTGGAAATGAATTTGAAGGGTGTCAGACCAAAGAGGATGGGAGATAAATTGGGATCAGGCCACTCTTACCCATTGCCCTGTACTCACCAAAGACTCTGGGCTCAATGTGTTAGTTCTAGAAGCTCTAAGTTTCTAACAATTTTCTTGATTGATTGATGGATGGACGGATTGAAATTTGGACCACTGATGACCACATTGGCTGGAGATGCCAAATCTTCCTTGGAATAATGTAGAAAAAGGAATACAAAGGCTGAGTTCACTGGGGTGCCGGATGGTGGGTTTGTCATATTTGTGTCACATTCCCCCTCGGGCCTCCGTGAGAGCCTAGAAGACACTCACCAAGAAATGCATTTGCTGGAGGACAGTGGTGTTCTCAAAAACCTCCCAGTCAGCTTGGGATGCCAGCTGGGGGTACCACTGTGGAGCGGGAATGACGGGCTCCTGAAAAGGACAGACCAGGATGCCAACATCTGAGTGAGAGTGACATTCTTATGGCGGCCGGAAAGAAAGGCGCAGATCACTTTTCTCATAGGCGTCTTCAGTGGTAACTGCTGATCACGACGTCTCCAGGGTGCTCACCTGGAAAGCTGACCGATCGCTCAACACGTGACATAACTCTGCGTCCTGGTGGGCAGACACTTGACTTTAGAGGCACCGTGGAGAGTCATGCTTTCTCACTCTGCTTCTGCTACGGATTCTGTTCATAGACTCAGAGCTCCTTGGCTGAAGGGGAGGTCGAGTCCATGGGCAGAGGGCCCTGAAATTTCTTCTCAGGTGTGCTCTGTGGATACTTCTCCAGTCCTTCTCCAGGGACCCTGTAGCCTTTGACTGGCCAGAACACACTGTGCAAGAGGAGATGAGCTGGGTTTTCTCTGTGCACTTGACCCTGAACTGATATTCATTTCTTGGAAGTGCAATGTGGCTGCCATCCCCCAGGTGTGGTACTCAGGAGGTGAAGGTCCCGTCTGGTCCAGGCAATCTCTTCACAGTCTTTTCCCAGTTCTTTGGTGTCCAGTCAGAGTAGACATTCGTGGCAACTGGCAGAGCCCTGCACAGCTCCCTGGACTGGCTTATGGGACCCGTGCTGGAGGCAAGAAGCAAGCGAAAGGCTGAGATTCCTCCTGGTGCTCCGAGGGTGAGGGGAGTGGACAACAACTCTTGTAGAATTGCCAAGAACCATCAAGGTCACTGTCAGGGGCCCCAACATGCAGGGCTGGGGGCTCTGCCCAGAATGCACTGGTCTGTCTGATGCAGAAGGCAGACGGGTCTGGGGGAAGGACAGGTTATCTCAGAACTGAACCAGGGAGGAACCCCATCAACCTGGGCTTCTTTTCTGGACGCCACATGTTTGCTGACATAAACCAGCGCACCCGGCGTCACCCCCCAGCCTGGGATGCCTGCAATGGCTCTGGGTTCCCAGTGTCCCTACTGCAGGCAGCCTTAGACAGGGGCAAATGCAGGGAAGCGAAATGTCAACTGCAGACATAGTGATAAATAGTTTGCAGACTAGCCATGTTCATTTCTACATCAAGACTGTGTTTTGTGTGTACGATCACTTCTACTGAGCATAAAAATCATGGGCCTGATTTTCACTGAAGGGGTGTCCCTCCCCTGCTAACAATTAAAGGAACAGGAAAGACAAAAAATAAATTGTGATTTAATCCCTCGAGGGAGTTGTGCCTCCAATGAATTGTTTACCCCAGCGCTGATTGCCATTAAAATTAGTCGTCTGATTATTTTCTTCAGATCTGTTTTGTTGGGTTTTTTCCCCTTCAACAATCTTATTCCACAACACAGGGATGTCTGTTAACGTCCCCTTCTGTATTTCCAGCAGTTACCAAAGTTCATGGCACATCATGGGTGCTCTGTAACTATCCATTGAAAAAAGTGAAAACTTAATGAATTTCATGGAAGAGGCAGTAAATGCCCCTCCAGGGAAGGGATGTCCCGGGTCACAGGGGTGGGTCCAGCAGAGTTCAGATCTGCCTCTACACACTCTCCACTCAGTGTTTCTCTGGCAAATCAGACTGAATCATCTCTTCAAAATTAAAATGGATACATAGGTTCTTTCTGGACGGCTTCTACCCGGATCCCTGCAGGAAGCAGCATAGGGGAGGAGTGTGATCCCCATGCCCTGACTGAGCACACTGAGTCACAGAAGAGTCTGGCTTCTCGCTCTTTGCCAGTTAGTGGCCAGGGGCCAGGAAAGAAGCAGGCAGCTCCCTCCAGAATGCAAACTGCCCAGAAGGGAAGAAGTTTGATTGATGCACGGATGCAGCGTGGTGTAGCCCCAAACCAGCAGCCTCAGTATCAGCAAGTGCTCGGCAAATGCATCATGGGTGATTGAAAGGAACCTCTATTGCCCCAGACCTTTATTCTGGCTGCCAGTCAAGTTCACAGTTCCATTAGCGTTTCAAACCTAAAATTCAGAGAACAAGTACCCCCCCTTTTAAAAGCCTGATATTATTTTTTTAAAGCAAAAATGATTACGGGGCGCCTGGGTGGCTCAGTTGGTTAAGTGGCCAACTTTGGCTCAGGTCATGATCTTGCGGTTTGTGAGTTCAAGCCCTGCGTCGGGCTCTGTGCTGACAGCTTAGAGCCTGGAGCCTGCTTTGGATTCTGTGTCTCCCCCTCTCTGTCCCTCCTCTGCTCATGCTCTGTCCCTCTGTCTTTCAAAAATAAATAAATGTTAAAAAAATTTTAAAAATAAAGCAAAAATGATTATATAGCTCTTTTATAAAGTTAACTAATTCCCTTACCCTTGGCATGGTTTTCTTCCAGTGGTAAAGGAAGGCAAGCAAGTTTCCCATAAGCAGCACTTACTGGCTTGACAATATGATTTGATTTATAAAAATTCAATTTACACAGAACTTTCAAGAGAGACATTTGTTGTGGAAAGTGGGTTTTTTGACGTTTGGTCCTGAGATCGATAAGTCTGGGACAGTTGTGAGTTAAGAACAAACGCCTGTGTCCCCTCCTCTCAGAGGTGGGGATAGGTGGGTGCTGTGCTCTGAGGCAGCCGGCTGCAGGCGTGATTTCCCACTACACACAGTCGGGTCAGGGGAGGGGCCATAAATCCACACTGTGCCAGGCAGTTTCAGGAAGTCTATAAAGTGTGTATTTACAGAATTGTGCCAAATTGTTACGGGGGCTTAAAAAAAATCAATCCTCTGATCTATCTACTGTCATAGAGTCTGTCATACAGGAAATGGCCAATAAACGCTGTACAGAATATTGATAATGGTCATTATTTGCACTATCATCTACACCAGGGTCTTCCCGACTGAAATATGCAAATACAGACAGGGTCAATAGTAACAGATTTGGCTCCGCCCATTTTGGGGTGGTTGTAGCTGAGCCTGATGCTTTGGTATTTAATTTCAAATTTATCTCTCTGTTCTCAGACCAGACACTGTATAGATTTTCTGAAGTTCTGGGAGAATGGTTCAAGACACATATTTGATCCTTTCCTGCTCTGCACAATTGTGAAATAAAATGTTACCCAGAAAATACACAAGTGAAAACCTGTGTAATCACAAGGGTGAAATACTGAGGCATTTTCTGCAGAGAAGAGAGCAGACCAGCAAATCATCCTTTAAAGGCATGAAGATGTAGAGGAGAGTCTAGGTCCCGGATGCCCAGGGTCTGGGGGGGGCGGGGGGGGGCTGGGTGGAGGGCTGGGTGAGATGGGGGCCCCTCTGGGGGCCCCCGCAGATGGCAGAGTAGACGACAGGGGGGGCACGGCTCCGGGGGCTCCGACGGGGGAGGGGTGCAGCCTGCACACGGTCCTCACGTCCGGGCTGCCAGGGAAACAGCCCGAAGCACCTGTCACGGGTCTGCCAGCGCCTCACACAGCTGCCACGGACACGGACACGGACACGGACACGGACACGGGCCGCGCCTTCTGCAGCCGTCGGGGGCTTGGAGGTGAGGGGGCTGGGGACCCGCGGGGAAGGGCTGAGCCGGGCAGGAAGGAGCCGGCCCCTGGCCCCCTGGCTGTGGGCCGGGAAGGCCTGGCCCCGGGCTCTCCTGGTCCCCTGTGCGGCACGTGGCTGCACGACAAAGTCCCACGGACCTCGCACCTCAGAGCCACACGTTTTTCTCATCTCACGGCTCCTGGCGGGGACTCAGGCGTGGCGCGCCCCTGGGTGTGTGTGAGGCCGCGGCCAAGTGTCGGCCACCCTGGCGTCTCACCCGAGGCCCCGAGGCCACGTTCACGTGGCCACTGGCCCCCTGTAGGCCGTCCTGCCCCGGGCCCTGGTCCCTTACTGTCCGTCCAGGGGCTGCCACGGTCCCGGCAAGGCAGAGGCTCGCCCGCTGTCCGGGGGAGCGATCCCGCCGCGGTGGGGCTCACGGGGGCCACGGGGGAGCCCGTCCCGCGCAGCAGACCCCTAGCGCTCTGGCGGCCGATGGAAGGTCTGAGGCAGAATCTCTGTGTTGAGTGAGATGCTAAAGGGGATGCTCTTCTGTGCGACTAATTCCTGTATCACTCATTCATTCCTGCATGTGTTCATTCATTCACTCCCTCATCGTTAGGACCCTCCTGGAGGGCTGAGTGTGGCCGCTTGGGAGAGCAGCCCCACTGTCACATCCAGGCAGAGTTGTCCTCGCAGAGGTCGGAAGGCCTGGGACCACTGGGAAGCGTCTCGGATGCTGAGACGGGAGTGCCCCCCCCCCCCGCACTCGCTTGCACATCTGTTCATCTGCCCATCCCACGGACACTCCCTGTGTGCCGGCCGAGGCCTGTTCTGTGGCAGGTGCCTCAGGGGACCACAGTCCGCAGCAGGGGGTGGGGGAGGGGACACCTGCGTAACAAGGTAAACGTATAATTTAATGTCAGGAGGGAATTAACGTCTGAAAAAGGCATCCAGAAAAGCAGCAACCGTTCCGGAGCTGAAGTACCCTGAGAAACCAACCGATTTCCCGACAGTCCCCAAAAGCGATGTGTCTGCGAGCCGTGGGAGAGGGCCGTGTGCTGAGAAAGACGGAGGGCAGGGCTCCTGCTCAGGGCCGGCCTTCGAGATTTTGTTGAGAAGGTTGCGGAGAGAGGCAGGCGGAGGGCCCGGGAAACCGCACGGCTCGCTGCGGCAGGACGTGGGAAGACACACGCAGGGCACCGGGGGGTCAATGTCGCCACGTAATGAGGAGCAGACTCAGATGTTCAGAGGAGCCCAGCGGGGAGACGGATGCAGGTTTTGGAAGAATCCAGAATCCCGCCAGCTGTATGCGGGGCTGGGAGGACCTCAGACCTTCCATCGGCCGCCAGAGCGCTAGGGGTCTGCTGCGCGGGACGGGCTCCCCCGTGGCCCCCGTGAGCCCCACCGCGGCGGGATCGCTCCCCCGGACAGCGGGCGAGCCTCTGCCTTGCCGGGACCGTGGCAGCCCCTGGACGGACAGTAAGGGACCAGGGCCCGGGGCAGGACGGCCTACAGGGGGCCAGTGGCCACGTGAACGTGGCCTCGGGGCCTCGGGTGAGACGCCAGGGTGGCCGACACTTGGCCGCGGCCTCACACACACCCAGGGGCGCGCCACGCCTGAGTCCCCGCCAGGAGCCGTGAGATGAGAAATACGTGTGGCTCTGAGGTGCGAGGTCCGTGGGACTTTGTCGTGCAGCCACGTGCCGCACAGGGGACCAGGAGAGCCCGGGGCCAGGCCTTCCCGGCCCACAGCCAGGGGGCCAGGGGCCGGCTCCTTCCTGCCCGGCTCAGCCCTTCCCCGCGGGTCCCCAGCCCCCTCACCTCCAAGCCCCCGACGGCTGCAGAAGGCGCGGCCCGTGTCCGTGTCCGTGTCCGTGTCCGTGTCCGTGGCAGCTGTGTGAGGCGCTGGCAGACCCGTGACAGGTGCTTCGGGCTGTTTCCCTGGCAGCCCGGACGTGAGGACCGTGTGCAGGCTGCACCCCTCCCCCGTCGGAGCCCCCGGAGCCGTGCCCCCCCTGTCGTCTACTCTGCCATCTGCGGGGGCCCCCAGAGGGGCCCCCATCTCACCCAGCCCTCCACCCAGCCCCCCCGCCCCCTCCCCTGAGGCCGCAGCCCTACCTACAGCTGGGTTGTTACAGCCCTGCCAAAGGGTCACCTGAGCCCAAACCACAGGCAGCTACAGACAATGACAGTGGTCACGCCAGCAGCCACGGGCATCAGGACCAGGCCACGATGTCGAGACCCGCACTTAGACGTGGCCACAGAGGTCAGAGGCACGAATTTCCCCCCACGGAGCCCACCCCAGCCCACACCTGACCCCTCCACGGTCCGGGAAGTGGAGGTGAGGTCGCAGGGGACAGACCCGCCAGAGCGGCCGTGCACCTGGCCCACGGCGACCAAAGCCCTCGCAGGCGACCCAAGCCCTTTGCTTCCTTATTTAGGCTGCAGTCAGTCTGGCCTGAGCCGCCAGCCCTGGAAGGCAGGGTCCGGAGGCCGGGGCGTCAGGGCCAGCTGGGCGCGTGTCCCAACAGCAACACCTGCAGACGCGCCCAGGTGCCCTCCGTGCGGGGAGAACCTTCTGGGCGCAGACCCGCGGGAGGGCGCTCCTTCTGCCCCAGGAGCCTGAGGCTTCCTGCCCCGGAGGCCCAGGAAGGGGACGCCTTGCCTCAGGTTCACCAGTGCGTTCGGGCGGACGCTGCCACCGGCGCCGGCGAGGACGGGGCGGCCACGCGGAAGACGGAGCCGCTCTCGGGACAAGGCCAGTGTTTGCGGTCGCCTAGCCCGCTTGTGTGTCCGCAGGGGACGGGACATTCCTGAACATGAAGGCGACCTCACAGGGAATAAGCCCATTTGGCTGCGCCTTCCTGTCCCTCAGGGGGGAGGGTCCCTCTGCCCGGTGCGCCTCCCCCCAGGGCAGCCCCGCAGGGGGCGCCGGTCCTGGTCTCCGGCTGTGACCGCGAAGGACGGACAGGCCGGTCCACACCGCCTGCTCCATCTGCCCTGGCTGAGGAAGCCTGAGGATAAATGGGAGCTTTCTCCCACCGGGGACGGTCTGCCTGCCTCCCCCCTCCCTCCTCCCCTCCTCCCTCCCTCCCCCTCCCCCCTTCCTTCCTTCCTTCCTTCCTTCCTTCCTTCCTTCCTTCCTTCCTCCTTCCTTCCTTCCTTCCTTCCTTCCTCCTTCCTTCCTCCTTCCTTCCTTCCTCCCCTTTTCCTTCCTTCCTTCCTCCTTCCTTCCTTCCTTCCTCCTTTCTCCTTTTTCCTTCCTTCTTTTTTCTCTCTTTCTTTTTCTCAATTCCCTAGAATAAAAGGAATCGCGTTGATTAGTTCCTCTAACTTCCAATAATGAATCAGAAAAGATAAATATGAAAGGCCTCAAATTAATTCTAAGGAGCTTAATTATTTTTTTCCCTGGGACGCATTCTTTCTGAAATGAGTTTTCCTATCTGCCCTGCATTATAGCAGCCCCCTGGCATGGCAAAAGTTTATTTTGGGCTTGGGGAATGAATTTGCAATTAAAAACTTGCTGTCATAATCATTCACATTTGCATAATACGGGCTCTTCATTAGAGCACAGAGAATAAAATCAGTCTGATAATCAAATCAATTCATCTGCTATTTATTTGGAGTTTGCAGGACCCGTGGACTCCGGGCTGATGGACAGGATGCACAGGCGTCGCCTTGCGGTGACCAAGCCTGGAGTCGGACTGTGGCCGGTGGACACGTTCCGAGGCAGAAATCGTGTCTCCCTGACAATGCAAAGAAGCACTCCGGTGACTGTCCCCACGCCCACAGGTACATGCTGGCTCTGACGCCCTTGGCGTTTCCGTGGAAGGGGCACACTTTCTGGAAGAGAAAACAGCTCTCCTGAAGTCAAAATTCCTAGGACAGAGTTTCTGAGCAACCTGCTCTAAGACCATTGGGAGCAAAACTATCCGGCCAAGTAGACGTCCCCTCTCCCTTAAACTCACATGTGTGCCCCTGCCCCCCCCCACACACACTCTTCAGGTCATCCTCACTCCTGACTCGTTACCGTTAGTGCCATATGAAAATTCAGACCTGACGTGGGGCCGAATTCAGAGCCAACTGCAGAAGTCCAAAACTGTACATTGATTTTCAGATAGAGAACTATAATTAGCAACAACTTGAAATCGAAATACAATGGCTCCAAATCCAGTTTCTTATAAGGAGGTGATGTGTGGTCTAAGAGGGGAGAACGCCTTCCGGGAGAGGTCCCGCCACGTGTGAGGGGCATCGCTGGGCCCTGGGGCCAAGGGCGTCCCCTCTGGGAGAGGCACCGCAGGCTGCGCTCGGGGCTCACATCCTGCCACAGGCGTCCTCAGCGGGCAGCCGTCTGGATGGTGTCTGGGCAGGTGGGTGGATACAAAGGCCCCTTGGAGTGGATCCAATTACCCTACACGGTATTTCTGAGCACTGGCTGGAGGGCAAGCCCTGTTCCGGCTGGGGACCCCCTCCCAATCTCCTTCTCTGTCCCCCTCTCCTGCCACAGGCGCCCTTTAGGAGATCCCACCCTCCAGCTTGTAAGATCCTGCCCCTGACCTTCACGCCCTGTGTCTGGGCGTGGGGTCATCAAGTTATGGTACGGACGCTGCCTCGGGAAGTGGCTTCCACGGGAGCCGGTGGCACGAAGGAGGGGTGACGAGGTGCCTGGCGATGAGATATACCTTGAGGTATTTCAGAACGAGCCCGGGAGAGGTTGTACGTGGACCTCCCGTGTCCTCACCAAGATGAGCATCTTGACTTCTGTGTCCTGGCTGGACCAGTCATTATCACGGACACTTCCTGCGTCACTCACTCATTGGCCAAACATGGGCGGGGGTCTCCTACGGGCCAGGTGCTCTCCCAGACCCTGGCGGCACAGCTCTAAGCGGGTCAGGATTCGTTCTATTACATTTCATGTTGTGCACCACGTGGACAGCTTGGTGAGCTGCGATGTTCCCGGTCTGGTCCCCGATACCAGCGGTCTTTGCTCACTCTTTCCCTCATCAGCCTGGCTAGGCATTTACCAACTTGACTGAAGCTCTGAAAGGATGTTCTGTATTCTTTTTCTATTTTCTATCCCATTGAGTTCTAGGTGATATTATTTCTGTTCTTCTGTCTACTTTGGTTTTACTTTGCTGTTTTTTTTTTTTCCTAGTTTCTTAAGGTGGAAGCTGAGGTCATTGATTGGAGAACTTTCTTTTCTTCTAACATAGGTGTTAAATGATATAAATTATCCTGCAAGTCTTTTTTTGAAGTTTATTTATTTTGAGAGCGAGTGAGAGAGAGAGAGAGGGAGGGAGGGAGGGAGGAGGGGCAGAGAGAGAGAGAATCCCAAACAGGCTCTGCACTGTCAGCTCAGAGCCTGACATGGGGCTCAAACTCATAAACCATGAGATCATGACGTGAGCCAAATTTGGACCCTTAACTGACTGAGCCACACAGGTGTCCCCAACTCCAAGTCTTGCTTTAGTGATAGCCCACAAGTTTTGACACTTTATGTTTTATTTTCTTACAATTATTATATTTAATCTCTCCTTTGATTTCTTATTTGATACATACACCATTTAAGAGTATGTTATTTAGTGTACAAATATTCAGTGATTTTCAAGAGACCTTGCTCATTCTTTCTATGGATGGAGTTGTACTTTGGACAGAAAACAGACTAGGTATGATTTGAATCCCTTTACATTTATTGGAACTTGTCTAATGGCTGAAATACATTCTACCATTTAAAATTTTCCATGTACACTTAAAAGAGTGAATTATAACATCATTTGGTGGAGTGCTCTGTAAATGTCAGTCAGATCAAGTTGGTTGATGGTATCATTCACATTTTCAGTGTCCTTACAGATACTGTCTTCTCTTTTAATCAATTCCTAGGGAAATGATGTTAAAATTTCTGATTCTTATTGAAATCTCTCTATTTCTCCTTTCATTTCTATCAGTTTATGCTTTATGATTTTTGAAGCTGTGTTAGTAGGCACATAAGCATTTAGGGTTGTGTCCCCTTTGATGGCTTGACATCTTCATCATTATGAAGTGACTATCTTGTCCCTTATTACCTTTGTTCTGAAATCTACTTTGTCTGGTATTCATAGATATTCTCCAACTATCATTTGATGAGTGTCCGTCTGGTCTCTCTTTAGCCATCCTTTTCCATTTCAGCCTATTTGCATTTTTTAATATAAAGCAGATTTCTTGTAGGCAGCATAAAGTTGTATCTTGCTTTTTGATCTACTCCATCTCTGCCTTTTTAATTGAGATGTTCAGATCACTTGCACTTATTGAGTTTATGGTGTGGTTGGGATTTAACTTACAACTTTGCTATGTGTTTTCTCTTTGTATTATTTGTTGATTCCTTTTTTCTCTTTTTTCTCTCTCTTTTGGATTAACTGATTATTTTTATGACTTCATTCATCTCTTTTGTTGGCTTCTTACCTGTAATTCACTGCTGTGTTACTTTAGTAGTTACTTTATGGTGATAGTATGTTCTTTGTCTTGTCATGGTCTACTCTCAACTGGTCCCCTAAAGTTAAAGAACTTCACACCAATATACTTGTATCTGTTCCTTCCAGATTTTGCACCTATATTTTACTTCTCCAAATGTTATAAAACTCATAACACAGTGTTGCTATTTTTGCTCCAAATAGTCAACTTCTTAAAAAAGAGATTTAAACAATGAAAAAAGCATGCCTTTAGTGCTTTCCCATGTGATTTCCATTTCTGGCATTTTTTATCCCTTTGTGTAGATATGGATTTCCATATGTGTCACTTTCCACGTGTCAGAAGGACCTCCTTTAATGTTTCTTGTAGCTTGGATTTCAGGTTTTCACATGTAGTTTTTTGGAAAATTATTTAAACTTGTTAAAAGAGACATATGTTTTTCCTTTCATTCCATACTTTAAAGATGTTGCTTAACTGTCTACTGACTTGTATTGTTTCTGAGTTGAAGTCAGAAGCCATCCTTATCTTCGTCCTGCCTATGCACTGTGTCTCTTTAATCTGGCTACTGTCTTTTAAACTTCTATTGTGAAATAATTATAGATTCCCAAGAAGTTGTAAAAATATTTCAGAGGTCACATGTACTCAGAATCCCGCAGTGGGTGCATCCTACATAATCATAGTACAATCTCAAAACCAGGAAACTGATATCAGTGAAATGTGTATAGTTTGATGTCACTTTATCATCTGTGTGCATTATTGAGCCACCAAGATACAGAAGTATTTCATAACCACGCTACACATTGATTGTCACACGCCTCTTCCTTTCTCACGTGATCCCTAATCCCTCTGACAATCACTAGTCTGCATTTTTTTCATGTATATTTTTGCCATTTCTAGAATGTCATGTAAGTGGGATCATACAGTAATGTTACCTTTTGAGACCAGCTTTTCTCCTGCATCACAAGGCCCTTGAGATTGACATTCACAGAAGATTTGCATGTTTCAGAGTTTTTGTTTTTGTTTTTGTTTTTATGATGGAGTAGTGCTCCTTGGTATCAATGTACTGCACCGTTTTTAACCATTTGCCTGCTGAGGAACACTTTAGTTGATGCTTGGTTTCAATATTACAAATTTAACAGCCACAAACAACTGTGTACAAGTTTTCTGCAGACCTAAGAATTCATTTCCCTGGAAAAAATATCTGGGAGTGTGATTACTGGGTCAAATGATGTGCGTGTTTAATTCCTCAAGCATTTGTCATATATTTTGCAGAACAGCTATATCATTTTCCATCTTATCAGCAATGCATGAATGATCTTCTCTTATCTTTATTTTGGTGTTGAGAGGGTTTTTTTGTTTTGTTTTGTTTTGTTTTAATTTTAATGGTTCTAATGAGTGTGTAGTGATAACTTGCCCTGGTGTTGATTTTTGTGTCTCCACTGGCAGTGATACTAAATATCTCTTCCTATGCTTACTCACCATCTGTGTGTCCCCCTCAATGAAACGTCTCTTCTTGTCTTTGCCCAGTTTCCAACTGAAATTTTTAATGCTATATTTTGAGAGTTCTTTATAAATCCCAGATACCAGTCTTTTGTCAGTTATGTGGATTGCAAATATTTCCCTGCAATCTGTAGCTTGTATTTTCATTCTCTTCACATGGTCTTTTGCAGACAGAAGTTTGTTTTTTTTTTTTTAAATTTGGATGAAAAACCAGTTCAGCATTGTTTTTCTTTTGGAACCACACATTGGCATCATTTCTAAGAAGGCTTTACCATGTCCTAGATCTCAAATATTTTCCTCTATATAATATTTTTAAAGTCTTACACTTCTGCATTTTACATTTCAATTTATGATCCATTTTTGTTGATTTGTGCATAAGCTGTGAGGTTTAGGCGGGGGTAGTTTTTCCTTTTCCCCTTTTCTTTGCACATTGCCCAACACTCTGACACCAGCTCACTTTTGTCGCGTGTCAATTGGCTATACTTGGATGGAGTTATTTCTACGTCTTCTGTTCTGCTTCTTTAATTTGTGTATCTGTCATTCTGCCAATACCATGTAGTATTGATTACTGTAGAAAATAAATCTTGAAGCTAGGTACAGTGATTTGCCTGCTTTATTTTTCTTTTTTCAAAATTGTTTTATTATCTAATTCCTTTGTCTTTCCAGATACATTTTTGAATGAACTTGTGTATATCTACAAAATTATTTTCCTGGGATTTTGACAGGAATTTGGTTTGACTAGTGTATCAGATTCGAAGAGAACTGACGTCTTAACAATGTTAAATCTTCAGCCCATGCCCATGGTATGTCTTTCTCTTTAAATTTAGATCCTTTTTTAAATTTCTTTCACGTTTGTATCTATAGATATCAACATACATGTCTTATACATGTTTTGTTAGATTTACACCTAAATATTTCATTTTTAAACAATTATAAGTGGCACTGTATTTTTTAATTTCTGTTTTCACATGTGCATCATTAGTATACAGGAATACAATTATTTTTTTTCTTCCAAGATTTTATTTAAATTCAAGTTAGTTACCACAGAGTGTAGTATTGATTTCAGGAGTAGAATTTAGTGACTCATCACTTACAGATGATCCAGCGCCCATCCTAACAGTGCCTTTCTTAATGCTCTTCACCCACTTAACCCACCCTCCCACACACTTCCCCTCTGACAACCCTGTCTGTCCTCTATAGTTAGGAGTCTCTTATGGTTTGTCTCCCTCTCGGTTTTTATCTTATTTTGTTCTTCTTCCCCTTCCCCTATGTTCATTTGTTTTGTTTCTTAAATTCTGCATTTGAGTGAAATCATATGGTTTTTGCCATTCTCTGATTGACTTATTTAACTTAGCATAATACACTCTAGTCTCATCCACATTGTTGCAAATGGCAAGATTTCATTCTTTTTTATGGCTGAGTAACATTATATATATATATATAACATTATATATATATACATATATATATACACACATACATATATTAGAGCCATATATGTACACACACACACACACAATCACATCTTCTTTACACATTCAAAGGATACAAAAGTACTGTCTTCAAGAGGCACATGCACCCCAATGTTTATAGCAGCACTATCAACAAAAGCCAAACTATAGGAAGAGCCCAAATGTCCATCAACTGATGAATGGAGTAAAGAAATGCAATTGATGAAGTGTCTGTGTGGCTCAGTCAGTTAAACAACTGACTTCAACCCAGGTCATGATCTCACAGTTTGTGAGTTCGAGCTCAGGGCCTGGAGCCTGCTTCAGATTCTGCGTCTCCCTCTCTCTCTACCCTTCCTGTTCTCCTGCTCATGCTCTGTCTCTCTCAAAAGTAAATAAACATTAAAAATAATTTTTTTAAAGAAATGCAATTGATTTTTATATGTTGACCTGTATTCTGTGACATTGATGGACTCCATCATTAGAAGTGGTGAGTGTGTGTGTGTGCACGTGTGTGTGCACGTGTGTGTGTGTGTATTTCTATGGAGTTTATAGGTAGACTTCACATTTCTGTAAATAACAGTCATTATGTTTATTTCTTTCCAACTTATATGATCTTTACTTTCTCTTACTGCCATATTTTGCACAGGCTAGCACTTCCAGTCCTGTGTTGAGTGGGAGTGACCAGGGAAAATACCTTGGGCTTATTTCCAGTCTTAGGAGAAAAGCATTTAGTCTTTCACCTCACCTGGAGGACATTTTGTAGATGTTCTTTATTGTGTTGAAGACGTTCTCCTTTGCTCCTGATTTTCTGAGAGGTTTATTTTATCTTAAAGGGATGTTGAACTTTGTCAAATGCATCAATTGATATGATTGTGACTTTTTGTTCACCCTATCAATATGGTGTATTGCATTTTTTGATGTTCAAATACTTTTGCTCAAATGTGGTGTTCAAATAGTTTTGATCCCTGGACTAAACCCCCTATGACCATGGTCTATAATATTCCTGTAATCATTGCATTTTGTTAAGAATTATTGATGGTATTTTGTTAACAATTTTTGTATCTGCATTCATATCAAGATATTAGTTTGTGAGTTTTATTTTTTTATTAAAAAATTTTTAAACTGTCTCTACCTTTGGCATCAATAATACCAGCCTCGGAAAATGGTCTTGGAAACCTTCCACCTTCTTCAGTTTTCTGGGAGGGATTGTCTAACAAGTTTATGAATCCTTTAAATGGTTGGTAGAATTCTCCAATGAAAAGGTCTTGTCTTGTAAGATATCATTTTTGGTCTCTCGTCCTATGATTTGGTCAGCTTGTTGAAGCCAAAACTGCATGTGTTTTGACGAGTCTGGGAACTTTGCGGCCCTGTCTAATTCGAATACCTTTAAGCCACATTGTCTTCCTTCTCTGCTCCCAGGACTCCTGTGACACGAATGCCAAACGCTTCGGTACGGCCCTCGTGCCCACGAAATTCTATTGATTGTTTTCATTTAACTTTTTAGTTCCTTTTGTTTGTTTCGTGTTTCTGTGATTTTCTGTCATTGAAATTGTGCAATCTCCATCGTTCTGTGTCCAGCTTGTTGGATCTCGCTTCTGTTCTCTTTATCCCACTGTTGAGCTCATGGAGAATTTTTTATTTTACTTACTTTCTTTTCACTGTTGTAATTTCCCATTTTTGTTCTAGCACTTTCAGCCCTGAACTTTTCTATTTCTTTTCTGAGACTTGATATATTTTTCATTCGTGTCTTAAGTGATTGAAATGGCTCACTGAGGCCTTTCTGACGATGGCTTTTTAAATATCCTTTTTTTTAGACACTTCTGACATCTGTGTCCTCTTGACAGCTGTCGATTGTCTCTTCTCATTCAAGTTGAGATCGTAATGGTTCTTGGTATGAGAGTGATTTTCGATGGAAAACTGGACATTCTGGACATTATTGTAGGAGATTCTCAGTCTTATTGAACCTGTAGTTTGGTAGGCCTTCCCTGAAGCCACCCTGGTGGGGGAAGGTGGGCCCCGCTTGTCTACTGGGTGGAAATCCAGATCTCCAACTGGTCTCCACTGACTCTTGAGGGGCAGGAGCTCCTCATTCCACATGGCCCGCTGTGACATACGGGGCTGGGGGGAGGGGACTCCTGTGCACTGTGTGGTGGTGAAAGTCCTCACCCCTCAGGTCTTCTCTGAGGCTACTCCACTGGAGAGGGGGAGAGGTTTCTCATTACCACTGTTGGCGGTGGGGTTCCCCACTGGCGCTGGGGGTGGGGAGGCAGGGTTTTCCTACTCAGCTCTTGGATAAGACCCCACTGGGTTGGAGGGGGTGGAGTATCTTGCTCCTACCTGCTGACAGACGGAGTCTAAGGTCTCCCTGCATCTTCTATGGCACCTGGGGGCCGGTTCACAGGTTTTCCTCTGGTGTTTAGCTGGAGTAGAGCACTTCTTGCCTCAAGTTTTCTCTCTTGCTAGGCCCCTCCTTCTGGGTCCTTCGGTTCAAGACAGCAGGATTGTGTTGGAGCTTTTTACCTGTGCCTATTGGTGCTTCTGGGCCATGGCTCCTCTGGTAGCCAGCGCAGGCTAACGATGCAAAATGAATGAATAAATAAATACCAGCGACTCACTGCTGTTCCCTCGTGCCAGTCCTGAGGTTCCCACCCAGTCTGTCCCATCAACGCTCAGAATTGTATTATGTTTGTTTTATGTATAACAGGCCGGAGTTGAGGGTGTTCTGAGCAGAAGGAATAGGGAAGATTATGTCTGCCCCATGGTTCTGGATGGAAAGTCCCCATCTGTCTGGCTGTTGTTACACATTAGCTTCGTCTCTGCCTGGAAGCAATTGGGCTCTGATGCTCTTGGCGTAATTGTCTTCACGTTTATTGTACTAGGGGTTCTTTGAGCTTCATGGATCTGGAGGTCGATCACTCTCATCAAAATTGCATTTCTCTTCGGTTGCTGTTTCTTTAAGTGTTGTCTGTATCCTTCCTCTGTCCTCTCTCTCTCTCTCTCTCTCTCTCTCTCTCTCTCAGGGACTCAGACACACATAAATTAGGTTTCCTGAAGCCGCTCACGACTTGCTGATGTGCTGCTTGGTGTTAGATCATTTCTGTAGCTGTCTCCCCTGGTTTGCTAATCAGTTTTTCTGCTCTGTCTGATCTGCAATCCTTCCTGGAATACATTTCACATCAGACGCTGGAGTTTTCAGTCGCATTGGGATCTGTTTGGTATCTCATGTTTCTGACGAACGCAGGCGATCTTCCCTCCAGGCACTCGACGCACAGACTGGACTTCCCTTACCGTCTTCAGGCACCTGGCCACCAGGGTTCTCCTTGTGGTCGGTCTAGGTCTGCTTCTTCTCATTCCCTAGTCAAAATTCCTCCGAGTGCACTGTCAAAAGCCCCGTAAGTTCTAGGGCTTTCTGCTCTGGTGGGTGGAGCAGGAGCCCCAGCCCCACGTGCACGACCGGGATTGTTGACCCGGCTCCCGTTTCCGCCCCTGGCGGTGGGCCGTTTCCTGGCACAGAGCGGCCGATCAGGACTCGGTACTGGGTCTGGAGGAGATTCTAGTCCCCCAGGTTGTGCCCCTGACGCTGCGCCTGCACCTTCTGCCTGCCTTGGCCTCCCTGGAGGCCGTGCCGGACCCTGGAGCCCGCGGCATTCGCTGCCATCTGGAAGCCCCTCTGGGTGGGAACCTTCAGCAGTCACTGGCCCTCCGGGCGTGTGTTCCGTCTCGTGGGAACGTGTCCATGCTGCCCGCGGTCCGGGGTCCTGAAAACGGTGGTTTCGTGGTCCAGCCGGCTCCCACTGCTTCCCGCCTTCCGCGGGAGGGTTAATCTGGACTCGTTCCTCCGTCACGCGCACAGCGGAGGTTTCTCATCCCTGTTGTATTTACACTGACGCCTGGAGTCCTTCCCTCCAGACGTCCTGGAGGCCTGTGATCCAATACTTCTTCACAGGCACAGAGAAACCCACTTTGGAGATGCATTTTGAAAGGGATACAGCAGAAACGGGGGGGCACGTGGTGGTGGCCCCAGTCCCTTCCAGCCCGTCAAGGAGTAGAGCACTGGCTTGGCTCGGTGCTTGCCGGATGCAGTTTTCAATGTTCTGCCTAAGGACGGTGACAAGATCCTCTTGGGGGTCACACAGAGAGCTTCGGGATAGAAGCTTCTGGAGGGAGTTTTGTTACCATAGGGACAAGAACACTGGCATCAAAACAAATCTCTCTCTTTTTTACGGGGTGGGGGGAGGAGATTGCTGACTGACTGGTGTTACGAGCATCATCAGCGTACAGCGTTATACCAGTTTCAGCCCCATCAGTCAGGGCTCCCCTCCGCAGGCACCCAGCCCCTTAGCAAGCGTGTGCCGTCGCTGACGGAGGCTGGTGTCCCCTGTCCTCTGCAGCCCCGGCCCCTCCAAGCCACCACCTATGCTGCTGGGAAGCAGGTGCTGTCTGGTGGCTCCCTGCTCTGAAAAATGGGGTGACCCCCGTTGTCCCCAAACAGGATTCTAGTCTTGTTTTTGGCCTTTAATTCGTAGTCTATCTTCTCTCCTGTTTTCGTCTCCCAGTGGTCTCCCCAAGCCCTGTGGGAGTTCCTGTTCTTGGTCTCGGGGAAACAGGGGCGCCTTGTCCCCTACCTTCCTTGACGGTGGCCTCCCTGTCCCCTGACGCCCTGTCCTCTGCCGCTGGTACGGCAGCACGGATCTCAGTGCCCCGCCAGCCCCCCTTACACTGGAGAACTACCGGCCACGCCACCACCGGGAGGTAAGCGTGGACCCGTGTCTGGCTCTAGGTGATGGGCACCCTGACGGGTGAGCCAGGGTGCAGTGGCCGGGGTGGGGGTGCTCCCGGTGAGATGGGAGGTCACCCTCCTGGCCCGTCCCCACCATGCCTCGCCTGCTGCGGACGGATGGCCAGCAGCCTTACAGGTGGGTCGGCCCTTCCTCTGGGAGAGGGAGCTTTGAGCCTCTGGGCCACTGGTCAACCCAGATTCGTTTAGAGTGTGCTTTTGGCGAGAAGAAAGCAGTAGTAGCCTGTACACAGTGTGGGCAAATTAATGGGGTGGGGGCCCCCAGGACAGGGATTGCCGCATGAGCGTCCAGGCACATCCAGATAGAACACGGAAGTGGTTCAGGTTTGCGGAGAGTTGACCAGAGGCCAGTGTCGTCATGCCCGGGAACCGTCTTTGTTAATGGTGACAGCGGTTTTGACAACAGTAATAATAATTTCAGCCGGAACTTCACCTCGCCGTTTATGAGCCACTTTCTTAGACATCATTTCCTTTTATTTCATCTCTGAGAGGTACCCAGCCCTCATGTCCTTTTAATTTTAAATTTGATTTATTATTATTGTGAAGGATTTATTATTATTATTGTGAAGGATACTGTGCATCCTTCACAAAGTGCTTTAGTGTACGCCATGTTTCTAAATGCGTCCTTTTTAAAACTTCTTTTCTTTATTGGCTTCCCCGGGTTCTCCCTTCCCCTCACCCCTGCAACTCCAGCAAATCCACACTGCCTACTTCACCTATACACACATGTGCACGCGCACACACGTTGTGTCTGTCACGTGTCTGAGCGCACAATGCATGTGCATGTAAGTGCATATATGCACTCACACACCCATACCTAAGTGTGCAGGCTTTCAATTTTGTCCTTACTTTGCAGTGATAAACTGTATCACCCGCACCTTTGTGCACCCAGCTTTGGGAGCTCAGTAATGCCTCATCAGCCGCCCCCCACCCCCAGCCTCACCTGGAAGAGCTCAAGTTTACCCTCCTGAATGGCTGCTGCACTATGTGAATTTCCACAAAGCTTTTACTTTCAAGTTTATGTTTCAATCCTTCAAGGGTTGTTGACTATGAACTTTGTAGCAGCCGCACACATTTTTCTATTAAAAAAAAAGGTCCCACTTAGGTTTTGTTTTTTTGCTTTCTAAGGATAAAACTTCAAAGAACCCGGGTGTAAAAAATACAAAATTCATAAAATTCATGATGAGCCCAGGAATCAAGCAGAGTTTGCAAAGTAACAGCTCAATGAATGGGGAAGAAGTTCCAGATCTCTTTGAAATGCAAGTTTTAAAAATTCAGACCATAGGGCGTCTGGTAAAATTAGTGCAGCGGCTACTGCTTCTATTTCTTCTTCTCTCTCCCTTTCTGAACTTCAAACTGTTTTTACGAAGCTGTAAATTATACTTTCCCTGAATAATATCTATTTGGCCTCTGCTACGACTGTAACCGGTGCTAGAGGCTCCGGTGCAGGAGACGCTCGCTCGTGAACCTACCCGCAGACGCGTCGCCTTGGTGTTTCTAAACCCAATGGGGACTCCTGACACATTTGATACATTTCCCAGCTGTGCTCGGAAGGATTTTGATGGAGAATCAGAGGCCAGGAGGCTCAGGGGGTTAACCAGTGAATGAGAGGCCCCTGGGGAGTCGGCCTTAAGGGAACCGATGGAAATACCTGCCCTCAAGAGGCACGCTCTCTCCTGAGAGACTGGCACACGCGTGTTCAAGAGGTACTAGTGGGCTGCCATCTGGCAGGAACCTTCACTGGGCTGGGGACGGCATTCACGGCCCTGCCTGGGGGGACACCCTGTGCTCAGACGGGTGGGGAAATTGTCTGCTGCTGTGGAAACAGGATGGAGGCTCACGCTGGGCCCACAGCCCAGCCTGCGGAGAACAAAGCCCAGGATGACCTTGAACTGGCGCGGAAGGCTCCGAACGTGGAGCACACACTCACACGACTCCCGATCTCTGCTCAGTCGCTCGAGTTCTCTCTGTTGCTGGAAAGTGCCCGCGCCCTCCTGTCCGCTGCCCTTGCTGAGCGTGTCTGGACCCTTATGTTCCATGGCCACAGGGTAGAAGTGCACCGCTCTTCCCCACCAGCCCCCACTGCACGTTCAATTTTAGTGGCTCCATATCGTCAAAAACAAAGCACTAAATGGACTGTTTGAACTCACAGAGCGTGTGCAGGAACGTCAGGAGGGGACACAGTGATTCTGGACCCACGGCGATCGGAAATGGGACAGAGATCCAGGAAGAGACACCACGAGACTCCTCGTGCGTGGCCCCCACCCAGGAGAAGCGTGAGAGGACCGGAGCCACGGGCACCTGCTCAGGCCTGAGAGTCAAACCCTCCCCAGGCGGCCCGGGAGCCCCCTCGGCCAAGGTCTGCTCCGGAGGCCAGGCTGTTTCGGAGCCGTCTCCGGAAGCCTCCTGTCTCTGAATGTAGGGACAAGGCGCTACCGAAGCAAAGGTCACACAATGTGAGGGGGCTCTTCCGGTAGCCACTGCGTCTCACGCCATCGCCACGGTCAGCCAACGCAGCTGCCAGTTTCATAGGGTCCCACAAAGTGCCCCTTCTCCCCGACTCACTTCCCCTATAAGGTCTGCTGGAAATCTCCCAGAATAACATGCAGGCCTGATGACCGCGTGCGGACTGACCATCTGAAACGAGGCGGGGACGCCGATAAGGGTCCGAAAATGCAGAGCCCAAACCAGGTCACACTCGGCCAGGCAGCAGAGGCACCAGAATCGGAATTTAAACTCCAAACAGGGAGTCGGAGGAGGCGGAGATAGAGGCGGATGCTGAGCAGGTAAGAACGAGGTGGCAGTTCCAGTGCACGCATCACACTCCGGTTCTTCGGGGACCGGCAGCCCCTCTGCAGGAAACCCTGTCCTTCCGGAGCCTCCAGACGTCAGCACGGCCTCCGATGGGCACCGGGCCCGCTTTTCAAAGGCGACTGTGTATGGGCAGTGGGGCGGGCCGAGGGGGGCACCCCGGCACCCAACGGCATCACCGCCCGTGCCCGCCTCACCCAGCCCCGGCCACTTAACCGGCCAGGGACGCCTGCCTGATCTCGCTCCTCTGTGCCCCGCTACCACCCCCAACTCTCTACCTCCGCCAGTACCTCCTCCTCCAGTGTGGCCTCCAGGCGCCGCCTGCCGGGTACGTTTAGTAGGAGAGACTTTCATCCCCGCCCCAGCCGGCCGCCAGCTCTGCTAAAACGCCGGCACCCACCCGGGTTCCAGACTTTCCGAGGCACCTCCCGGGGCGTTCTTGCACACACAGTGTGGCCCCTGGGTCCTCAGGTGGCTCTGTGGACGCGGCCTGGGTGGAGCCGGACTGGCTGGCGCTCCGCTCCGCACAGCCCGCGAGACCCCCGTCTTTCTCGGAACATTCCCTCTGTCGAGGCCAGTGTCCCGTGGGGCTGGTGCTCACACATCTGCGGGGGCCCGGGGAGCAGCCGGGGTCGGGAGACGAGGCCCCGACACCCATCCCAGCCCCAAATTCACCTGCACGCAGCCTTCCACGGCTCGGTGGAGGGGGTCCCTGAACCCGGGGAGACCCCTGCCCTGGGGCCCTCTCGGGGTCACAGCGAGAGTCCCGTGAGCGGGCAGTTGCAAGGGGCCGGGAGAAGCGTCCATTCCCCCGCCCGGCCCTCGCGCCCCCTGCGCGGGCTCCTCGGGCTGCAGGCTGGGCCCGGACGCCCCGGGTCACGAAGCGGGGTGCCCCACGCCAGTAACCGGGTGTCTCCCGTGACACGCCAGGGTGTGTCGGGAAAGGCTCCCTAGTGTAGAGACGGGCCACCCTGCACTGGCTCCGAGCTGGAAACTGCCTCCACCGAGCCGGAGGGAGCCCCGCGGCCTGAGGTCTGGCTCCTGGGGCGCCTGGGCGGGGCCCCCATGCCTCAGTGTCCCCGCATCCGAGCAGCACGCGACGGCACCTGTAAAAAGGGACCCTTGTCGGCGGGTGACGGTCCCTCCAACTGACTGAGGGACTCTAAAGTCAGCGTCCGCCGACGGCGCTGCGCGCCCGGCCTGGGGGCGCCCTGCTGCCCTGCGCACGGCGGCTGCTTCCCGCTGCGCGAGGCGGCCGAGGTTTTACCCGCAGATGTGAATCCTGATGGACCGTTAGGGCCGCTGGGGAGAAGGCGGCACGAAGTGTTGTTCCGTGAAAGTGCGTGTGTCCGGCCGGTGTGACCCCCACCCCCCCCGGAAAGCTTCGAGCGGGGCCCGGGGTCTGCACAGCCTCCCTGCGCCCCGGGCGCGCGGCGCTCGGCTCCCAGGCCCCGGCGGAGGCTGGGACGGCAGGGGTGAGGAGGGACAGGCCCGGAGGGAGGGCGGAGGTCCCGGTCACGGTCACGGGGGGGCGAGGATGACGCGGCGCCGCAGTGCCGGGTGCCCTGCGGAGCGAGCGGTGCCGGGCGCGGGGCGCATGCCCTCCAGGTCCCCCGTAACCCCGCTGCCCGCCCCCCGGGCCGGCGCCGTCTGGGTCCCCGAGCGACAGCGGCGGAAACAGGCCCGCGGCCCGGCGCTGGGGTCTGAGGGGGGCCGGCGCAGCGGGGCGCGGGGCGCACGGACCCTGAGGACACACAGGCTCAGACCAGGCGGCGGCAGCGTGGACGGGGCCTCGAAGGGCCGGCAGGGATTCGGGGCCTAACTCACGCCCGTGATGGGACACCGCGAATGGTGCGCAGCGAGCAGAACCGAACCCCCAGCCGCCGGCGGCCAGTGCGGGGCCTGCAGCGCGCGGGGCGGGGGGGGCCCTGCGCGGGGGGCGGTTCCTGTCGGGGGGGGCGGTTCCTGTCGGGGGGGGGGGGTTCCCGCGCGGGGAGGAGAGGAGCAGGTGGATTCCAACCCAGCGAACTCGCCCTGCGGGCGCGTCTCGTTCCCGGCTAGAGCGGCGTGGGTAGAACACAAGTCTTGGCGCCAGAGGGTGACACCTACCTGGCCGTGCCGCCCTGAACGCCACTGCCCTGTTCCTGGGGGTCGAGGCCCACCCGCCCGGGCGGGACGGGTGCGCGGAGGAGCCCTGCACCCAGGATGCAGCGCGGGGCTCCAGGCCACCTGGACGGACAGCTGCAGCCCAACTCCTTCACCACCTCCACTGGGCGTGGGGGGACGCTGGGCCTCACACCCGTTTCCAGTGTTTCCAGCAGAATCTGGGGCGGAAGCTGTGAGCGCAGGAGCCGACAGGCGACACCCCGGGGCGGCGTGGGCTGCACTTCCTGTGCCCGCGGCCGGCTCCGTGCTCACCACCTGCACAGCCCTGTGCTGCTCCGGGCTCGGGCTCCCAGCTCGGACCCCCCGCCCCACACACAGGCGCGTGCTCCCTCACAGTGCTCCTCCACTCCTTGTCTATTGATCTGCTTCTGCGCGGCCTGCTCCTGCCCACGGCCGTGAAATGCTGGCTGCCCGCTGGGCTGGGAACCTGGGGAGGGTCTGCCAGCCACGAGCGAGGCCACGCCCCCAGCCTCCAGCCCAGGCCCGACCGAGGGCCTCCCACAGGAAGGTTACGTGCAGCGCGCAGGTGGGCCCAATCTCAGCTCACACAGGGCCCGTGACCTCCTGGCACAGACGGCTGGTGTGCCTTTCTGGCCCAGTCGCCCGTGCAGGAGCTGACAGCCAGGCGCGGGTGCAGCCGGAGCCTAATCTGGAGTCCCCAGGTGGCGGGGCCCAGACGGGGCTTTGTGCCGGGGTGCTCAAGCAGAAATCGTGCGCAGCCCATTGTGATCCTATTAGGGGGCGAGAAGTTAATGAATAGTGTGTTCTCTCCTGCTTTCCCGTCCGCCTTCTGTGCGCTGTGTTTATCTACTTATGGAAATCCAGGCCTTCTGAGTAGACAGAGCAGAGAAATCGTGTCTTGTCTTCCAGAGAAACCGTGCACAAATCACCGCGTCGGGGCTGGGCCCTGACTAGGCTCTTCAAGACTAAATCAGAAGTCCTTAACCTTCCTCAGCCCGGACTCTGTTGTTTTAGAGGCTCTTTCAGGATCCGAGAAACAAAGAGATGCTCAAAGAACAAAGAAATTCCCCTGGAAGGAATTGTAGGACATTTTATCTTAGCTGCAGGAGGCAGGGGGGCGGGGGAGCAGTGGCTGCTACAGAGGAAGCGGCTGCAAAGGGCTTTCAAGGTCACTGACACTTGCAGCTGAGCTGTGGGCCTCCTTCAAAGACACAGAGGCTGCCCCCTGCCCTGCCATTGTCCTGCGCGTCTTGCTCGCTGGGCCATAACCTCTGGGACTCGGCCAGGACAGGGAGGGGTGGGCGTGTCCGCCTGTTGCCAGCTCACCAAGGGGCGGACGGACTGCCCCAGAGGGAGGCCACATCCTCATGTCACCCGGGACCCTGTCAGGAAGGGGCAGGCAGCGGTGGCCCCCTTTGGAGCCTCGATTGTGCCCCAGCCGCCGTGTCTGCAGCTGCCCCGGGCTGCGTAACACCTCGTCCAACGCTTAGCGCCTTAGACCCACCATTCTTTGTGCTCACACGTTCTGTGAGTTCTGGACGGTCCCGCCCGGGGCCTTCCGTGGGGCGGCAGCTGGATGTCGGCCGGGCTATGGCCCTCTGAAGGGCTGATGGGGACGGAGAGGACCCACCTGGGTAGTATCGGGTCCCAGCTGCTGCCTGGGGGCTTTGGTTCCTCTCTCTGGGGAACTTTCCAGGGGGCTGCCTGAGAGTCTCCACAGCGGGTGGGCTAACTCCCCTCCAAGCTGGCAATTTAAGAGATGCAACCGGGAGCTGAAATGACGTCCATGACCTGGTGAATTGTGTGTGTCCAACATCCTGATTTAGTAGGATTCTAATTCCTTCCCAGGTGGGAGTTTTTACGACACCCCAACAAACCACTGTTGGACAGCAGCCGGGGTGTCCTCCAATCGCACCGGGTGTGAGGCCACCAGGAGGCAGCGTCTGGCCCCACAGGATGAAGGCCCCGTCCTCCAACACCGCCCACACCCCCCCTCCAGACACCAGGAGCAAGTCTGGGCCGTCACCTGTGCTTCTGAGCCACGGTTACAGGGCAGAGGTGCCCACGACCCCTCCTCGGGTCCCGTCACTTTGCCGGCGCGGCTCACGGAGCTCAGAGACACGTTCCTCCGGCCAGATCAGGGCTTGCAGGCGAGGCTGCCCCCAGGAGCAGCCCGGGGAGGAGGTGCCACGGGCGGAGGTGCAGAAGGCATGGAAAGGGGTAGGCTCTTCCCTCTCCAGCCCAGCTCTTCCTCCGGGTTCTCACGGGGGCTTCCTGCCTTGGGCCTGAGTGACGGCATGGCTGGCCCTTGGGGACCGACCCTCCAATCCAGCCCCTCCCCTCTCCAGGTCCTGGGAAGGGGGTGGGGAGGGCAGAGAGGAACATTCCAGCCCTCTGACCACCAAGTGGGTTCTGCTGGTGACCAACCGCCATCCTCAGGTGTGGGTCCCCCCACCTCATTAACATGACAAAAGTCACCTTTGTTCTCAGCTCTCAGCAAATTCCCGGGGAGCCCTGTGCAGGGACTGGCCTGCAGAGCAAATACACGTTTCTTGTTACAGGTCACAGTGTGACGATGACGTGGAGACACGGGTCTTCAGGGGCCCCCTGGCTGGCCCCCAGGGATTAGTACTGCTCTCACAGGCAGCCCTGGAACCTTCCAGCATCCCCAGCAGGGGTCTGGCTTCCAATCGCATCTTCATCTCGTCCCCTTCGGGCCCTGGCCAGGGACTGGGGAAGACTTCTGGTAAAGACAATATGGGAGGTCATGGGAAAAAGTAACATACATGTCACTATTATAAGTCACGTCTGGGGACACCACTGACGAAATGACCCTGTCACACACATTCCTCAAAGAGAGATTTCTCCCGTGCTGTGGCACGGACACACTCGTCCCGGCTCGTTCTTTTAGACACAGAGTCACACGATGAGTTTCATCCGCCCGGCTGTGAGGTGGCTCGCAGCCGCATCTACTGCCAGGTTAGCAGCCGTGGGAGAGCGTGGACGGCCCGCGTGGGAGCTGACCTGGCAGCGGCTCCTCCTCCGTGTGCTTCTGAGCTCTGTCCCCAGCAGCACCAGGCTGTGCAAGGCCGTCCGGGGTCATGGGGAAGGCGGCGGAGGTCAGAGCAGGCGCAGCGGCTACGGTGGCCACCTCCTTCGTGACCTTGGGGCCTTCATTACATAACGTGGGCAGCATGGGACCTGCCACGTGTGGGGTCTCGGGATCGGCTGGGGGACAGACCCTTCCTCGAAGCCGTGGCCCCGTGCACGCAGCCCGTGCCCCTCAGCGCCGAGGTGAGCCCTCGACTCTGTGCGTCGTCACCCCCTCCTACGCCACGTTCATGCCCGCGATGGTGGCTTGGTGACTTTGCCCTGTGTGAGCACAGCGTGCCACCAGGGCCCTTCCCCCTCTACACTGCCCTCTCCCCATCAAGGGGGAGGAGACAGGACTCGGCTAAAACCCCGAAGAGACAGATGCACAGGGAGCCCCTGGGTAGCCGTAGGCGCCGTGCAGGACCCCGGTGGGCCATGCACCGAGGACGCTGCACAGCACCTTCAGCCTCACTTTTGGGGACGCCTCCCTGACGCGGGCACTCTGGGCTGAGATGTGCATGAAGGGAAAACTCGCATGGGGAGCGAACGTCCAGGGGATGAGGGCCGGGAGGGCAGGCAGCTCCTCAGGTCCCGCACCTGACGGTGGCCCCTGCTGACACGGACAGGAAGACAGAGACAGACACGGGATTCAGGCTGGCGGCGCCTCAGAAAATGAGCCCCCCCACCCAGGAGACGATGGCCTGTGCACAGGCTCTGGACACTTCCCACCTCCTCCTTCCTGGGGCGCCGCAGCCTGGTTTGCTACCGTGGCGTGCACCCTTGCACTCCGGCTGTCCACGTGAAGAGTGAGCACTCGCATCTCCTTGCGCTTCCCCGGCGCTCGATCCGTGCGAGCTCACGGGCCCCGACGCAACACGCAGCCAGTCACTTTCTCCATGGAGCATTTCATGGCACGGAGATACTACAACTTCTTTATCCACTCTCCTCCCGATGGATCTGCCGTGCCAGCCCTTCCACCAGACTAGTCGGAACCGCGGTGACCCATCTAGTACGGGGTTCCTTGTCACTTGGCCGAAGGTGGGCTAGGTGACTGAGGGAAATTGCCAGGTTGTAGGATTACAGCATCTCAAATTTTCCAGCTGTCGATAAACGTAGCTCCCACACTGTGGTGCAGAGTCATCCAGCTGCGAGGCCTCAGCTCATCCCATTGCTTAAAATCTTCCCTGGGCAGCAGGGGCACGTCAACTTTTAATTTTCCAGATGGGCTCTGCCTCAGACCCTCTGAGCTGCCCGAAACACAGCAGCCAGGCCTGGGCGGCTTATAGACAACAGATTTCTTTCTCGTGGTGCTGGAGGCTGGGAGTCCAAGGTCAGGGCGGCAGCCCGGTCAGATTCATGGTGAGATCTTCTTCCATTTGCAAGTTGCCGCCTCCAAGCTGTCCTCACGTGGAAGGCAGGGCAAGGGGGCTCATCAGGACACGAACCCCCCGTGAGGGCAGCACCCTTATGACCTGAGGACCTCCCAGGGGCCCCACCTCCTGACACGATCTCACTGACACTGGGGTTTCAGGATGAGAGTCTGGGGGCACCCAGGTAACTCCCAAGTGATACTCAGTCTTTCCCCGATGGCTAGAGACTTTGATACTTTTTCATACATTTATTCAAAATCCTGGACTCTTTTACCTGAAATGCTTTTCCGTATCCTTTGCCCTATTTTCTACTGCGGTTCTTTGTTCTTGATCTACGGGGATTCTCTGTGCCCTGTGATTCTGATCTTTTGTCAATCACACATGCTGCCAATACTTGCTTCCAGACCGTGGCCTGTGGTGGCTTGACTTTGTTTCTATAGTGTCTTTTTACAAAGAAGGTTTTGATGCTTACTGTCATGGAATTCATTCGTATTTTCCTTCGTGAATCATGCCGTTCAAGACGCATGTAAAAATGCATTATTCGGGGCGCCTGGGAGGCTCAGTCGGTTAAGCGTCTGACTTCAGCTCAGGTTTGATCTCGAGATTTGTGAGTTCGAGCCCCGCGTCGGGCTCTGTGCTGACAGATTAGAGCCTGGAAGAACCTGCTTTGGATTCTGTGTCTCCGTCTCTCTCTGCCCCTCTCCCCACTCACGCTCTGTCCTCTCTCTCTCTCAAAAATAAAATAAAATAAAATAAAGATTAAAAAATGTGTTATTCACCATAAAGTCATAATGACATTTTCCTACACGTGTTTCCGGTACCTGGAATTCCTCTCTCGTTTGCCAACAGCACGTGGCCCGCGGTCGTGCTCGGGTGGCTTTTGCAGTAACTATTCTATGGGATGTGGTAAAACGTCTGGGATGACAAGACCCCTTCGCTTCCCCGTGTGGTGTTAGAATTAGCTGGAAACAGCGGGTGAGGGGCCCTGGCAGAGCTTTCCAGGGGCTCCCGCACCTTTGCGGGTGGTCTGGGGAAGGGACGTGGGCCCCCCACGCCTCTGGGCACGTGCGCCTCGCTGCACCTGTCTCATCTCGATGCCGCGATCAGGATTTGTGCTTTTTCCCATCGTTTGTGTGTCTTTGGCTAAATGTGTTCCTGGTGTCTTCTTGGTTTTATTGGTTTTGTGATTGTCGTTTCTGTTGTCGTTTTCAGGCCACAAAAATCGTGGTTGATTTTCTGCTTTGCTCTTACAGCTCGTAACCGCGAGTTCATTTTCATAATATGTCTGCAGATTCCTTTGGTTATCTATGTATCTCATAACATTTTCTGTGAAGAATGAGAATTTGGTTCCTTCCTCTTTTATTTCCTTTAATGTTTACTTCCCCTTTGTGTTACGACCTCCTTTCCGGCACTTCCTCCTTGACCACCAGCAAACTGGTATCAGCCAGTGTCTCAGGGGCGTCCACACAGATTTCTGGATCTTTCTCTGGGTAGTGGTGCCCTCGTCTGCGCTGGATGTTCCAGCCACCTTGGCCCCGGTGCGGCCATCTCCTCAATGCTTCAGGGTTCGGGTTGGGATCCCCTGCCCGATACCAGGGTCTAGAAATTTCCTCCAGGCAGAAGTCTATGGGGACCACGGGGTTCTCCGGATTCATTTCCCTTTTCCAATTGCCCGGCAGTCCCTCACTCCCCATTGTCTGAAAATGGTTGACGTATAATTTTTTCAGTTTTCTTGTTGTAAATGGTAGGACGGCAAGTTCTACAGTAATCGGTCCTTATGGAAAAGCTCTAGACCATTAAGAGTTCGTGTGGTTAGGAGCGTGGCCGGGCGTCAGTCCCGCATCAGCTCCTGACTCGCGCTGACCGCATGTGCTCTCGTGCACTTCCCTCTCCGCTGATAAAGCGAGTCTCCAGTCCGTCTTCCCTCCTCTATTGGTTTTTAGCTAAATGCCTGCATTTTTCCTGTTTCTCTGGGGATTACAGCAAGAATGCTTAATCTCTCAGAGGCTGCCTTGAATTACAATGAACTCCAGAATGAAAACTTTGGTATAAACACTTGAAATAGTAAACCCCGTAAGCACGTCTGTCCACCGCCTTCCCACTCTGTCTCAGGGCCGTGTGCTCTCCTGCACGTGAGGCCGCCCTTCCATCACTACGCTTCGAGTGGTCAGCATCCCGTCTTTGACATTTGCCCACAGATTTCCGGGATTCTTCCTTCCTTCTTGTCGACATGGCTTCCGTCTGGCCAAGTCCCCCTTCAGGTTGGTATTTCCGTGGTTTTTCTTGCAGCGTGGGCCGTGGTGCCTTTGCCGTTCTGGGGTGGCTGGGTTTCCTTCTACAGATGGAGTCGCGCCTTCCACTGGGTTGTGCTGCCCCTGGTAACCAGTAAGCGACTGTCCCCAGACGTGCCCCCTCTGTGGGATGTGACAGCCTCCCCCAGTTCCGCCCACTGTTACTGTTTGTCTCTGGGTCTGAAGTTTGTGGCAACTGCACTCTGATTATATCAACACTTCCTTGAGCTTCGAGTGTCTGTGGAGTGATTTTCCTTTTTGTCACATTGGGAAAAAACAGTCCAGCAAGAATTTTTTTCCAATATTTTACAGTCTCCTTTCCTACTCCGGTGTCACATGGATTGGGTAGGCGTCTCTATGCCACACGTCACTGATGCTTTGCTCCGTTTTTATTCAGTATTTTCCCTCTCTGCTTCATGTGGGGTAATTTATATTGACCTATTTTCAACTTCACTGATTGCTTCTCCCTCAGTCTCTGTTTGAGTTAAGCCTCTGTAATTTTTATATTTTTTTCAGGGGCGCCTGGGCAGCTCAGTTGATTAAGAGTCCGACTTCAGCTCAGGTCATGATCTGAGAGTTCATGGGTTCGAGCCCCACATCAGGCTCTGTGTTGACAGATCAGAGCCTGGAGTCTGTCCCTCCTGTGCCTGTGCTCTGTCTCTTCTTTCTCTCAAAAATAAATAAACATAATTTTTTAAATAAATATGAAAAAATAAAAAAAATTCAGATTTATATTTTTAAGTGTAGAATTTTATTTCATCCTTTTTGGAATTTTCTTTATTGTTCTGAAATAATCTCTTTATGCACTACATCTATCTATTATCTATCTATCACTTATATTTATCTTTTATCAATTATCTGTCTGCTATCTATCTCTCACTTATATCTATCATCTACCTAGTATCTACCATCTATCTATCTATCTATCTATCTATCTATCTATCTATCTATCTATCATCTGTCTGTCTCTTTATCTGTCTATCATCTGTCTACCATCTATCTCTCTATCTATCATCTATCTGTCTACCATCTATCTGTCTTTATCTATGTATCTATGTATCTATGTATCTATCTATCTATCTATCTATCATCTAGCTATATGTCCCATGCCAGCCCACATTGACATCCCAAACTGAACTAACATGTCCTCATCCCTTGAAAGCCTGTGGTTTATGTGACTCTCTCCAAGCTCAGAGCAGGCATCTGCCCCAGGCACACAGGTATGAAACCTGCTGGGCTCCCCGTGGACCCGTGAAGGGCTTATCTCTCTCTGGAAATCACTCACTAAGATTTTATCCACTGCTCAGCATTCTTCTCATCAAGAAATATAGTGATTATCTGTGCAGGCTTTTCCTAGTATTATCCTGGGAGGTAAGGTCTTTCAGGACCTTGTAAATACTGACCGAAAGCAGAAGTCACTGACACGCCTGGCTTTTGACTCCTGAGTTACTCCGTTTCGTGGCTGTGGGCATAAACGTTTCTCTTTTTTCTTTTTGAGTCTGTATGATGAGTTATATATTGGGGGAAATTACTCATTTCTGTCTACATTTTAAAATGTATCAAAATAAAGTTGTTGATTTTTAAAACTGTTCTGTTACTATTGGTTTTTCCTCTACCAGATCTTTACTTTTCTCTTCTTCTAAGTGCCTACTTCTTAAACTTGACCTTTCTTCATTTCTAGAATATGTGTTTAGGGCTTAACTCTCCCTCTGGGCATGACCTCAGCTCCATCCCACAAGATTTAACATGTTTTTATCTTAATAGGCAAAACATTCTCTAATTTCTACTTTGATTTTTTGGCCTGAGATTATTTAGATATGCATTATTCAAATGCTCAGAAGTTAGGGCTTTTCTAGTTTTTACAGGTTTTTTTTTTCATTTAATAGACAAATTCCATTGTGTATAGATAACTTGATCGGATTTTAATCTGTGGACATTTGGGAAGGGGGTAACCACGCCCCAGCACTTGAAAAAGAAGCAGACTATATTGTTGAATGTGGTGTTACTGTTTGTTTTCTATTTGGTCTAGTATGCTATCGTGGGCTTTTTTCTTTGACTTTTTGACATATGCATGGGTTTAAATGTGTCCCTCATAAATATTATTCCCCTAGACCTTTTGTAATTGAATTTCAACCTCTCTGTCTTAAACCTGTGAGTTTAGTCCATTTGCATTTATTCCAACTATTGATGTACTTGAATTCATTTTGTGCTTTTTTTTTTTTGATCCTGAGACTCTCAGCTACTACTTTGACAATTTTTTCCAATATGAGTTTTTTGAAATCCATTATGTTCTCTACTGTGTTTGAAATTAAAGGCTTTCACTGATGTATTCCTACGACCAAGTCTAAAATTTTTCAGTATCGCAACCCTCATGTTAAACAACACAGAAGCTTTATGGAGGCTTAATTCCAGCTAACTCCTTTCCCAAATGTTGTGATAATCTTCTTGTGCTTTAATCTCACCACATGTGTTTTGTTTTTAATATAATGTATTGTCAAGTTGGCTAACATAGTGTATATGGTGTGTTCCTGGTTTCTGGAGTAGATTCCTGTGATTCCTCACTTACCTTCAACACCCAGGGCTCGTCCCAACAAGTGCCCTCCTCAGTGCCCGTCACCCATATTCCCTTCCCCTCCTTTCCCCCCCAATCAACCCTCAATTTGTTCTCTGTATTTAAGGGTCTCTTATGGTTTGCCTCCCTCCCTCCCTCTCTGTTTGAAACTATTTTTTCCCCTCCCCCTCCCCCATGGTCCTTTGTTAAGTTCCTCAAGATCCACATATGAGTGAGAACATATTGTATCTGTCCTCTGGTGGACTTATTAATCAGTCAGTGAAATTTATTGTTTAGGTGTCCAATATTTGACATCATCCAAGTATACATCAATCTATGTCCTTATCACTTCTCTCTGCATCAATTTCTTATATTTTTGTGTTAAAAACTATCTGCCACTCGCCCTATTTTCTATTTTTGGAAATCCAGTGACACTACATTAAATCTTGCCATCTCAACTTTTGTCATTCGATTTACTCTTTTATATATTCCAGAACTTTTTCTTTAAATGCTCCACATAAAATTTCTTTGGGTATCTACTCCTTTCTGCAATTCTTTCTTATCTGTGTCAAACTGGATATTTAATACATCTTAATGAGTTTTAATTTTATAGCTATAATTATTCTAAAATTTCTCTTTCTTCTTTTTGTTTCTCTAAATGTCTCCCATGTATTTTTTAAATATTATCCTGTCTGTTGGGATGCCTGGGTGGCTCAGTCAGTTAGACACCAGACTCTTGATTTTGGCTCAGGTCATGATCTCACAGTTTGTGGGTTCAAGCCCCACGTCAGGCTCTGTGCTGAGTACAAAGCACAAGAATAATATTATCCTATCCCTCTCTGGTGTTTTAAATTACATCTTTTAAAGTTTAGCATATCTTACACATGCACATTTATAATTTGTTTCTGACAATTTTATTATTTTATAGTTTCTGTGGCTGCAACCCATGCTTATGTGGGCTCTTCTCCACAGTGGTGGCTGGCACTTTCCAAAGTGCTCTGGGATTGCAGATAGGCCTTCATGTTTGGTGAAGCTTATCTAGTGGAGATCACATGGGCAAATTGAGAGAAAGGGTTTTCATGGAGAAAATTTAGGTTGTTTCTGTAAATTTTCATAGGTGCTTATAACCAAGGTCTACCTCTTATTAATTGCTTCACTTAGAGTTTCCTAAACCAGATAATAAGTGTAACTTCAGGATATTATTAGATAATAATCATTTAATTTTTTCCCTAGTCCTGCTTAAACTGGTCACATCTCCTCTTTGCTGGCAGGTGGATTTAAAAAAAAAATTTTTTTAATGTTTATTTATTTTTGAAGGAGAGAGAGAGAGGAAGAGCGGGAGGGAGGGGCAGAAAGAGAGGGAGACACAGAATCCAAAGCAGCTTCCAGGCTCTGAGCTGTCAGCACAGAGCCCGATGTGGGGCTTGAACCTATGAGCCATGAGATCATGACCTGAGCCAAAGTCAGATGCTTAACCGACGGAGCCCCCCAGGCGCCCCTGTTATTTCTGGTCAGTTTCTACTGAGTGCACATCTGCCCCCCGCCCCCTTACATGGACCCAAAGACTTGCCTTTTGGCAGAAAACAAAGTATTTTAATCTATAAGTTGGAAAATACCACTAGGGACACACCAGTGTAAGCTTAGTGTTAGCAAACCTTGCTGTTCCCCAGGGATTTCCCGTTATTTCATGCAAAAGGCTACGCATCTAAAGGATTTCAGTGTTTTATCCCATGTACTATGATTGTTACATAAGGAGATAAATATCCGTATTGTCTGGTCTATTCATTTGAGAACCACTGAAAACTGTAAGTGGATAAAGTAAAGTATCTTAGCCCTTTTTCTCCATGCAACAAAGCTGACACGGTTAAGAGACTCGCCCTAATGCTCTCCGTAGTGACTTAGGAAGCCAATCTCCCTTGATGGCGAGTTTCCATTTCCATTACATCACTGCAGTTTATAAAACAGATCTCGGGACCCTCATCATTTTTCACTGTGCCCCTCATGGCACCGGCACTTAACAGCTATTGAGGACTTTGTTTTCTTCATTTGTGCACATTTGATTCTTCCTCATGGGTTGTGAAAACATGTACACATGGGACCGTAGCTTGACAAGCGGTGTCTGAGCCAGCGCCCAGCCCGGTGCCAGGCAGGTTGTAGTTGCTCAATAATTACTGGTAGAATTGGCATAATCCCAAGGACCTTCAAACTCTAAACTGAAGCTAAGAGAATTTAGATAATTTTCCCAAAGAGGTAAAGAACAATCAGAGAGGTGAAGACCCACTGGGCCAGTTCGATCCCACAGACATCAGGAAAGGGAGGCTTTGAAAGTAGGGGTCAGCAGGGGGAAAGAGACTCCCCACACCCCCTTGGGAAACACGAGGAGAATCATCCCTGAGGCTAACAGGTTGGCCTGTCCTTGACCAAGCAGACACCCCGCTTTGCTCCAGGGCAGCCTCTGGGGGACAGGGGTTGGTGGGGTCTGAGCTGAGGGAGGTTCCTGGGATGGACCCAGCTCCAAGCCCTCGCTTCCTCGCCCTCAATAGCAAGTGACAGGAATGGACAGACATGGGGGTAACCAGCAGTTGCACAAGACCCTAGGGCTGGGGGAGGGGTGAGCAGGGAGAGGTTTGTTGCAGGAAATGCTACGGGAGACAGGGGTTTTTCTTTTAAGAGAAAAGGGGGAGAAGTAAGGAGCAGGTGATGTGCTTAATTCCCTTGCCTTGTGTTATTTACCTATTTCTATTTACATTTATTATTAACATACTGATGCATTTCCATTTCAAAAGGATTCTAGAAATGCACCCTGAAAAATTAAAATGTCTCCTTCAACTCCTTTCACTCCTATTTGCACTCATGTGTCTGACAAGATACCATCAAAGTCCCCCATTTGGTGTGTATGAAGGTGCACCCTTCCTCCCTCCCCTGCCTCCGTGTGTGTGTGTGTGTGTGTGTGTGTGCATGTGCGTGCGCTCACGCACATCTTAATATTAATGGGACCACCTTATATCCTTTTGATGACTTACTTTTTTCACTTAGCAATTTTTCTTACGAATTTCGCAGATCAGTCCTGTGTTCTACCTATATTTTAACTACTATTTATAGGAGCTCATTGATTGTGTTTGCCATGATTCACTTACCTGGATCCTTCTTGATGATTATTTAACTTGTTTTTGTGAGTTTGCTATTACAGATATTGCTGCAAAGAACTTCCCTGTACACTCATGGACACACGTGTTACGCGTGCGGGATGCTGCTTCTTTCACAAAGATTCCTCAAATTTAAAGTTTGGGTCAAAGAGTCTATATGCATCATTCAGCTGATACATCGCCCTTTTAAAAAGCTTTATCAATGCACTTCTCCAGCAAAATGCGAAGACGGCACATCATCCCCTGAGCTTCCTGTTATGATTTTTATACTTTCTCCCTCATAGAAAAGAAAAAAACACCTTTAGTTTCTGTTTCAAAAGCGTCTAATGTGTTTATTGGCCATTTTATTTCACGGTCAGTAAACACACAGTTCATATTCTTTGGCTGTTTCTTACTGGGTTGTCTTTCTTGTGTCGATTTGTGTGGATCCTTTGTAAAAATCTGAATACTCATTTCTTCATTGGAAATATTTTTTTGTCATTCTGGCAGCTGTCATTATCTTTGTAAATTTTGTCATTTATTGCAGAGAATTTGTCAACCTTTTTCCATATGGCATCTAATCCTCTCATATGACAATTACAATGCTTTCCCCGCCACACATTGTGAGTGATATTTCTCAGGCTTACATTTGTAATCAACTAAAATCTATTTACATTTACTGTAAGTGATGCCTCACCTATATTTTCTTTTTAGCAAGTGGGCTATCAATGATCCCGCATCATTTATTAGTTACACGTTCCTTTTCATCGAAACAGCACTTCGGCTATGCGTTAGTGCGGTCTTATGCGCCACCCTTGATACGTCAATTTGTTTCCAGAATGCCCGTTCTACTGCCTCACGTGTTTGTACGCACTGATGCCACACCGCCCTCATGATCCGACCCTGGATCGCGTCAGCCAGGGCAAACTCCCAGCCACGGTCACGTCCGCCGTGTATCTTTTCAAAACAGTGCTGGCCGGTCCCATACCCTTCCTGTCCATTCGAACCAGAACATGAACTCATCAGGCTCTATTGCAAAATCTATCGGCATTGGCTTGAGATGGAGATGGAATGTATGGATTCTGAGGCTTGAGATGGAGATGGAATGTATGGATTCTTGAGGAGAAAGGAACATGTTAGGACACAGAGTCCTGGCCCCTGGGTGGCAGACACTAGCTAGTGTCCCCAACCCCTTTCCCTTTCCTCCTGAACATGTCGGGAATGGCATTTCTCATCTTCCCTCACATTTTCAGCGCGTAAGTTCCAGACAAGGGAAAGCAGGCAGGTGTTCCCTGAGCCACGTCCAGCTGACCCACAGAAGCCAGCTGCCCCAGCCCCCCCCCCCCCCCCCCCCCCCCCCCCCCCCCCCCCCCCCAATCTCCCACCTGCATGCAGAATCCCATGAGGAGTACCTGGAGCCATAGAATGTCAAAGCAACAAGTCGGAAGGATCTGGGCCCCTGGACCTCCACATGGAAGACCACATCCTGGAAATCGGAGCAGGAAAATAACTTCTAAGCCACAGAGAAATTTGGTTTGTTGGTCATAGTGTCAGTCTACTCTGATCGGCCATCTGTGTCTCTCCATCTATTCAGGCCAATTTTTACTTTTTCAAAAGCTTAGAATGGTCTGGAGCTCTTTTTACATTATTATTTTGGCTGTGAATAAAATCCTTTCTGTTCTATTACATTCTCTATTTGGTTGTTGCCGGTTCTGGAAAAACTATTGATTTTTGTCCGTTGATATATTCAGTCTCAGGTAGCTGAGCTCTTATGACCGGTTCGAGCCATTTATCAGTTTATGCTTTTGCATTTTTGGAGGAAAGAACATTCTCATATACATAATGTCATATTTCTCATGCTCCTTTTTTTTTCATTTTTACATTGTGAGAACCCTTAACGCTGTATTAAACAGTGATGTATTGTGGACATCCGTGCTGAGCTGATGTTTAGAAAATATCACTTGTGCTCACTGTTAAGTATGATGCTTGCTTCAGTTTTCTGGTAAATACTTTTTATCAAGATAAGAGTGTTTCATTACCGTCTCTGTTTTCTAAGTGGTTTTTGTCAGGAATGAGCATCGACCTTCATCAACTGCTTCTTCAGGATCTAGTGAGGTCATTAAAGCTTCTCCTTTATTCTCTGGCTGTAATAACCCCAGTGATAGGTTTTTCTAACCGTTCTTCTATTCCCGTGATTAAGTCTGTGTGGTTGTGAGGCATTATTTTTAATACCTTGTTGATCTTGATATTAAATATCATTTAGGATTTATTCATCTGTTCATGGTAGGCTTGGGTATAGATTTTTCTTGTTGCGCCTGCTTGTCAAGTGGTCTCTTAATTACACCAGCTATTTTAATGAAAAGAGTATCTATCCCTCTTTCTCTGTTCTCTGGAAGCTTACAAAAACTTGTTAGATATTAAACGTGGTGGGTATTTACTATGGCAAATGTATATGATCTCCTTTCAGCCACCCTTGTAATAGATTTCATTGATATATGTAGATGTATGATATAGTTGTAGATTTTATTCCCAAATGTTTATTTTTTATCAGAGTTACACAAGTAGAGTTTTCAAAGTTAGAAAATTCTAGGGGCGCCTGGGTGGCTCTGTCGGTTGGGCATCTGACTTTGGCTCAGGTCATGATCTCACAGGTCATGGGTTTGAACCCCATGTGGGGCCTTGTGCTGACATCTCAGAGCCTGGAGCCTGCTCTGGGTTCTGTGTCTCCCTCTTTCTCTGCCCCTCCCCTGCTCACGCTCTGTCTGTCTCTGTCTCTCTCTCTCAAAAATAAATCTTAAAAATTTTTTTTTAAAAAGCTAGAAATTTCTACAAGTCTCTTATACAAAAAAAGCAGTCCCTGGGACAATGCTGTTTCTACCTACTCCCAGAAGCAATCACCTAATCTATTTTAGTTATTTTTTTCTTTTTTGAGGTTTAGTCTAAGTAATGCATTTCACCTGCAATTTTTGATTCTTTATCATTAGATATTAACTACTCTCTTCCTACCAGAGAAGTTGGGATTTGATTTTCTTACGATCATCTTGAAACCCACATACAACAGTGTGTCCCTCCAACCAAACTCGTTACTATGAGCAGATCATAGTTTCCGGGTAGGTTTACATTCACTATTTATGTAATTCCATGTACGTAAGCATTTTTAGATATGAGCCATGTACAGTTATTTAGTGTTTTATAATACTTGTTCACTGTTTCTTAAGTTAATAAGTATCTCATTTTTCATGCCTAAAATAATTGGTGACAAATTCACCACCAGACCTGCATAACTCCGTCCATACATTTGAGGTAGGTAAGGTTTCTCTATGAACTTATGACATACTCACATGCACACGCATACACACAGATGCATATGTCATAATGTAAATCACCATCCATAGACACATCCATGTACCTACACGTGAGGGTGGAAAATAGAACGTTTCCAGTATCCCATGAAATCACCTCTGTCTCATCATGTACCTCCTCCCCAAGCTTAACTATTGTCTTGAATTCTGATGCCATAGATTACTTTTGGCCTGTTTCTAACACACACGTGCCCACGCAGGCATGTGTCTGGATTCTTACACTGAAAACAATGGTGTGAGGGTCATTTGTATTGTTCCCTCTAACGGCAGCTGGTTATTCTACAATTGCTCTCATATCGGATGGTTTAAGTTTACCATGCTGTGTACTCCTCTCCTCTACTGTGGATGGGCACTTGAGGTATTTCCGGTTGTTGACTTGGAAAGGAAGTGCTGTTAGGAGTATACCGTGAGTGCTTACTTGTGAGATTGGGGTGTGCACGTTTCCTCGGAGGCATATACCCAAGGGGGTGTCATCATTGAGACCAGGTTTGTACACTGTCCCCATCACTGTGAGGAGCCCCTCCGTCTCCGTGTACTCCCTCACCAACACTTGGTACTTTCTAGCGTTGTAAATTCTAGTTGCTCCACGGGGTGTGGAGTGGTACGTGGTCTGTGATTCTATTTCCAGGTGAAGAATGGATTCAGCATCTCTTATTATTGACCCTTTGGAAATTCTTGTTTGTGAAGTAGCCGAGGGCTGCATTTCACTCTTTTATTGATATGATTTCTATGAATTCAAGTGATGAATTTCAATGGAATATAATTTACTGATGCACCACTTCTTTCTGTTAATGATCTCTGTATCTTTTTTTTTTTTAAATGTTTTATTTATTTCTAGGAGAGAGAGAGAGAGAGACAGCGTGAGCAGGGGAGGGCCAGAGAGAGAGGGAGTCACAGACTGAAACAGGCTCCAGGCTCTGAGCTGGCAGTCAGCACAGAGCCCGACGCGGGGCTCGAACCCGCGAACCGCGAGATCATGACCTAAGCGAAAGTCAGACGCTTAACCGACTAAGCCACCCAGGCACCCCTGATCTCTGTATCTTTAGTAAAATATCTGATTATTCCAGGGGCTCAGTTGGTTAAGTGTCTGACTCTTGATTTCGGCTTAGGTCATGATCTCACGGTTGGTGGGTTTGAGCCTCACGCCAGGCTCAGCTCTGACAGCACGGGGCCTGCTTGGGGTTCTCTCTTCCCCCATCTCTCTGCCCCTCCCCTCAAAATAAATAAATAATAAACTTAAAACAATAACCTTCTGCCTATTCCGAGGCCGGGAGATTAGATAATCAACACTTTCCTCCTACTTGATGACTTGACTTTTCAATCCCTTGAAGAAGAGAAGTTCTAATACTTCATCCATCTCTTCCATTACAGATAGTGCTTCTGTATCCAGATTGAGAAATCTCTCCAACACCCAAGCTCATCCAAGAATTCCTTAGGATAAATTTCGTAAGTTTAAACGATTTAGCGTTTGTGTCTAAATTTACTTCTTTTCATGTTTAAACTTGAAATATGTCTGGAATTGTTTTTTGTGTAATTATGTGAGGTAGGAGATCAAAATATGTTTCCCCTGTGGGTATCCAATGACCAGAACTGTCCCTGAGAAGGTACCCACGCTTCACCAGGGTGCCACTGTTCTCACAAATCTGACCACCCATAGTGTGTGCAGAGCCCACATTACAAGCACAAACAAAGGCTCGCAAAGCACAGTGTAAATTATTAAATGTAAGTCGAGCCAAAATAGTATTACAGAAAAGTCTAACACTTACATTGAGAAATGTATACATCCTCTTCTCATATTCCCAGTTAATAAAAGTTATTTGCACTAAAGCATTAATTTGGCTTTATGTCATAATGTCCATTAAGTGTATTATTTTTATTAGCACTCAGTTCAAAATATTTTCCAATTTTCTTCTGAATTTTTTTGACTAAAAAGCTACATAAAACTGTCCTGTTTGGTTTCCATACATGTGGTGATTTCCTAGTTACCTTTTTGTTTAATTTATCATTTCAGCACTTTGACAATATTTCCACTAGCTTTTGGCTTCCATTTTCCTCTTGATGAATTGGCTGTCACTTTAGTGTTGTTTCTTTGAAGGAAATCTGATTGATCGATTGATTGATTTAGGTTTAAGCCAGTTTTCGATTTTCAGAAGTCTTTTATATTGTGATTAATTATTTTTAATTATATTTATATTTATATATATATTTATATTATATACTTAATTTAATTATAATTAAATGATTTTATTTTTACATATTATGCCTACGTTTCACATTTAGTGTGATTTGATATTTATAGTCACTTTTGGAAAATCCTTATCCTTCTTCTTTTCAAATATTGGTCCCATACAATATTCTTTTTCCTCTTCTCCTGGGACTTTAATTACACATATGTTAAACATTTACACCACATTCCACATGCCTCTTACTGCTTTTATGTTTTTTCAAAGTAGCTTTGTCACTAAGCACATTTCTGAATATTTTCCTATGGCCTGTCTTCCAGTGTTCTAATTTTCTCTTCAGCTATGGCTAATTTTGAATTTAACCCTTCCATTAAATTAGTCATCCCTTTGCTTATTTTTCAATTCTAGATTTTCTTCTTATTAGTTGCCAATTTTCTACATATATTATTAATTTTGTCTTTATTTTCCTTGGCTTTACCACACATATTTATTCAAATGATGATGTAATAATTCAGTATCTAAACCATCGGTGGGTATATTCCTGTATTCTTTCATTTCTTTGATTTGGGGTCATACTGGATTCTCCTGTGCCTGTTTATTTTTAGAAAATGCTGGACATGGAATTTGGAAAAATGTGTGGAGATAATTTGATTCTCCAGATAACTTTGTCTTCTTCTTCTAGGGTGGAATAATATTGGTCTCTGGCCACTGGCCAAACTAGGGACACCAGAGATCTTAGAACACGTAGTCAAGGCAAGTGCAGACCTGGCCTCCTTTATATTTAGGGTCCTCTCTTTCCAGATGACTCTCCCACCTAAGGTATGTTCTTCTTGACCACCAGCCTGAATTTGGGGAAGTTTCCAGACCCTTTCTTTGGCTAAGACAGGTTGTGTGAAGTTTTGTTGAACTGCGCTCTTGGGAATAGTTCTGCGAGCACAGGGGAGGCAGACTCGGGCAGAGGAGAGGCTGAACAGGCACAGTGGCTGCACAAAGGCTTGGCTGGACACTGCAGGCGTCCACAGTTCAGGTGAGGGGCCAAATCTTTCCTCTGCAGCCAGGCAGTGAGTCTGCACCGCTCTGCGAGGCATCGGGAGCCCTGGGCACAGCGGCCCCTCCACTGGGAGCAACCCACCTGGGCGCTGCCTGCAGCTGATGCTCAGGAAGCTGGGGAGCGAGTGGCTTGGTCAGAGGTTGACAGGCTTTGTCTCTAAGGTGCCAGAGAATAAATATTTAGGGTTGTGCATCCCAGATGGTCTCTGTCACAACCACTCAACTTTGCTGCTGCTGCGTGCAAGCAGCCACTCTGCGTAACAAATGGGCACGGATGCCTTCCAGTGCGACTTTATCTACAGAAACAGCGAGCCGTGATAGGCACATGGGCTGTCCTTTGCTGACCCCTGGCCTTGGTCCCAGAGGGGGACCTAGCAGATCATCGCATGGTCCACTTTGCTCTCATCCTGAGCAGGCTCTGGGTGCTCATGTCCATGTGTCGCCCCTCCTCACATTCCAGCGTCAGCTACACCTCCCGTCTGTCCCTCAGCACCTCACCTCCTTTTCCCAAATTTGACAACTGTCTCTTGAGCTGTGCTACCCAATGCAGTAGCCATGAGTTATATGCAGGCATCTAAACTTACAGTAACTGAAATTAAACAAAGTCTAGGGGCACCTGGGTGGCTCAGTCAGTTAAGCGTCCAACTCTAGATACTGGCTCGAGTCATGATGTCACAGTTCATGGGTTTGAGCCCCATGGTGGGCTCCATGCACACAGTCCCAGGAGCCTGCTTGTGATTCTCTCTCTCCCTCTCTCTCTGCTCCTCTCCCGCTGGCATGCACTCACCATCTCTTTCTCTCAAAATAAATAAATTTTCTAAAAAGACACACATTAAAAAAAAGTTTAACGAAGTCTAGAATTAGGTCTATCAGCCACAGAAGCCACATTGTGAGTGCTGAGTAGCACACCTGGCTCCAGGCTACCACGCTGGACGGAGGGAACACAGAACATGTTCGTCATCGTGGAAGGTTGTGCCGTGGCCGTTGGCCATTGCTAATCTAGACAAAAGTTGGTCTCACCTGCCAGGATCACCTCGGTGCGTTTTCTCCCTTTTCCACATGCTGGTCCCATAACTCTTCTCTCCCTTGATATTTCTCCGATACAGTCAGCGTGATTTTATTTTACTGTTTAAGTTTATTTATATTGTTAGTTAGTTAGTTATTTTTAATGTTTTGTTTATTTCTGAGAGAGAGAGAGAGATAAAGCATGAGCAGGGGATGGTCAGTGATAGAGGGAGATACAAGATCCGAAACAGGTTCCAGGCTCTGAGCTGTCAGCACAGAGCCCGACGCGGGGCTCGAACCCACAGACCGTGTGATCATGACCTGAGCCGAAGTCGACCGCTCACCTGACTGAGCCACCCAGGCGCCCCTATTTATTTATTTATTTATTTATTTATTTATTTAGAGAGCAGGTCGGGGGACCGAGAGAGAGGGAGAGAGAGAATTCCAAGCCTACTCCACAAGCTCTGGGCACAGCCATATGCGGGGCTCAATCTCACAAACCTTGAGATCATGACCTGAGCTGAAATCATGAGTCAGACGCTTAACCAGCCGAGCCACCCAAGCGCCCCCATCAGCGATTTTAAAGTGTTTGTCCTGCCCTTCAGCTTGTTTCCGGTGGGACGTTGGTCTCCATCGTCTGTGACTGGAAGCAAACCTCATGCTTTAGTGTCCTTCTCATGTGGGTGTGGCCTGCTCTGCGCTGCCCAGTTCAGCGTGAAAATTCCTGTCTCCAGGCCTATCTGGGGTTGCCTGCTGGCCTGTTTCTTGGGTGGATTTCTGAAACTAGCTTCATTTCTGGTCCCCAGGTCACGTTCTGTGCCCTCCAGGCTTTCACAGCTGTTTGTCCCAGGATGCTGTGAGCTCCGCGGCCTGGATCCTGGGGCAGGTGTGTGTGTGTGTGTGCGCGCGCGCGCGCGCTGTGTGTGCTCACACGTGTGGATGTGTGTCCTGTGTGCGTGTGTACTGTGTGTGTGTGTGTCCTGCGCATGTGTGTGCATCTTGTGTGTGTGTGTGCGCGTCCTGTGTGGGTGTCGATGTGGATGTGTACCCTCAACACGCTCACAGTGTCCACGACCACATTTAACAGAAAACTCGTGTTCTGTGCCCACTAGCAGCACAAGCTCAGGACTGGTCTCACTGACAATGTTGTGTGTCCCTCGGCAGCCTGGGGACTTCGGCTCACCTCTGAGTGGAGGGCGCAGGGCACCAGGTGTGAACTACAGGCCCCTTTCACAGGGACAGGGTCCGCTATGCAGGAAGCCCGTCCCCATGCGGGGCCCGTGGCTGATTCCACTCTGGACCCCTGAGCATGTCAGTGCCGAACGGTGGGCCAGGAACCTCCATCTCTGTCTTCATTTCTGGCTGGAAAGTGTGTCCGCATTTCAGGCATGTGGCTGACTCTCCTTTTCGTTTTCCACTCAATCTGTATTTTTTACATTCACTGTACGTTTAATCCCAGCTCCCTGTGTTTGAAGCAGCATCAGAGGATTCTGAAGCCTGTTTGGTCTTCTGTCTTGGGCAGAATCCCTGGGGCTTGTGTGTCAGACATTATCACATCCCACCCCTCGCCGACCCTAACATAGGTGTCGCCATCACTATTTTCAGGGAAAGGAGAAATGCTCAGAGTAGTTATTAGCTGTGTGACTTTGGAAAGCGCTGTGACACGGGGACCGTTTCAAAGCGCATCATCTTCCGATGTGTGGCTCTAGAGCCGGGCGGCACCTGTGTGCCCTGAGCCTTGGCGGCCGGGGGAGCAGCCGGTCCGCACCCGTGACGTCAGAGGCTGGCTGGTTGACAGCTCCGAGTCCTGAAAGGGTGTCTTTGAGCAGGGGCTTTTATCTGGTGTGGAGCACAACGTGAAATAGTAAATACTGGGGGTGCAAACGTTCAGTGTCCGTCAAGGACAGGCTGGGCAGTGGGGCAAGGTGAGGAGGGGCCGTCACAGCAGACCCCGGCTCTGACGCCACCTCTTCTGAAGGGACGGGTAATTCTGCTGCTTGCTCTCCTGTCCTTGATTCTGGGCGATGGACTGAGACAGCAGCCCGACGTTGGCAGTGAGGAGCCCTGTCCCCAGACAGCAGGGAGGGGGCCCTGAGGGCGGCGTCCTGACTGTGCTGAGCATCTGAAGAAGAGGCATCGAGGGGCTGGATGAGCACAGACAACGGCTGCGTGACGGATTAGGACGAAGCTGAGATCAAGCTGCTGTGGCCACATCCCCAGGGGGAGAACTAAATCCGCTATTTAGTGAGCACGGGCTCTAACGGGTGTCTTTCCATTAGATTTGGTCCTGACAAGAAATCTACAATAAGATACTATTTCCCATTTTCCAAGAGAGGAAAGCGAGGCAAACAGCCTCCCACGGAACCGATCCTGGAACCTGGATCTTTCTGTCTGTTCTGGGCGCAGACCGTAGCCGGCCAGGCCGGGGGGTGGGGGAGGGGGGGCATGTGGTTGTCTGGGCCCCGACCCCCACCGCAGCAACATCACAGCGTCGCTCAGTCTGGACGCCAGGCCCACAGACAGGGGCCTGTCTTCACGTCCGGGGTCTGCTGCAGGGCAGAGGACGGTGTCCCGCAAGGCGAAATATTTCTTCGGAAACCCACTTCCACATTTCTAGCTACGTCCCGTGTCCCCCACGTGGAAGCCAGTGGCATCGACTGTTGTGCAGCGGCTGTGATTCTGTTTGTTCTCACCTGGCAAAAGGGAAGGTGGAGACCTGGTTTCTAAGAACCTTTGAAAAACCATTATCTAGAATCAGAAACAAGGGCCGGTTTGTTTTATTCTCTTTTATTTCCTTCTGAAAGCTGAACGGTGGGAGCTCAGCGGGCTGGCTGTCTTCCGGGGGCCGTAGGGAGCCTGGGGACTCGGGTTGTCAGCGATAATTGTCCTGCCTGAGCAGATGACAATGACATGCAAATCGCTCCCCACAGCCCGGAGTCACAGGTGTTGGGAGAGGGTTTGTTAGACTGCGGTGTTTCCCAGGAAGATCGGAGACACCTCACGGCCTCTTCTGTCCCCTGAGCGGCCCCTCCCCACGGCTGACCTTGGTCTGGGGTCAGGGCTGCGGGGCTGTTAGCCACGCCCAGACACTGGCCGCGTTCAGCTCACTCGTGGGAGCACACGGGCCATCAGCTCAGGGAGGCGACCGAGACACATGTCCCTCCTGCGAGCTCCATGACCAGAGCCAGCTCCGAACCGGGAACAGCGAGCCACACACTGGAGCTGCTGGACGTTCCAGAGGGACGTGATGGACATGCTGTGACCTGGGCTCTGGCCGAGGGCACAGCCTGGCTGGGAAATGGCAGCCGAGTCTCAACCTGGCACAGAACCTCACGAAGAAAGGAGTCATCGCCGTGGAGAACGTGACCTCGAGTCTCAGCGTGGGGCATGTCTAGGGTCCACTGCAGATTTTTTTTAACAGTTTTTAAACATGTTAATTTATATTTGGGAGAGGGAAAGAGAGAGAGCGTGAGTGGGGAAGGGGCAGAGAGAGAGAGAGAGAGGGAGAGAGAGGGAGACACAGAATCCAAGGCAGCTCCAGGTCCTGAGCTGTCAGCACAGAGCTCGGCGTGGGACTTGAACCCATGAACCACGAGATGGTGACCTGAGCTGAACTCGGCCACCGACTGAGCCCCCCGGCTCCCCTCGACTGGAGCTTTATGGGTTAGGAGCTGCACTGACTAAAGCAGCCCAGCGCTCTCAGGGCGAAGGAGCGTCTTCCGTGTCAGCTACTGTGTCCTGCCTCGGGGACACTATCGGGCGGAATGTGCTGAGGACACACTGACTGATGAGCTTAGCGCCTGCCTGGTGTGGACAGAGCCCTGAGCCTTCCTGGTGGCAGTGCTGTCTGCTCCCTGCTGTTCCCGGCTGGTCAGCCAGAGCCGGCGGCCTGTCGTGGACACGGGCATCCGTGCGTGACTGTGACGCTGGCCCGTGCGGACAAGGCAACGGCCTGCCTGCCGGGAACAGCAAGTGGGCTCCGGGCTTCTCCTCCACCCCCTGCCCCGTCGGGCGGTGGGGCCACGCCCCGTGCTCTTGGCTCTTCTGACCCCATCACCGCGCCGTGCAGAGTGCAGAGCGGGCGCTGACCCGCCTGACCTGCCTTCCCGGGCTCCACACCGTCCGCGCCTCCGAGTCTCTTATTCAAGGAGGCCTCTGCTGGGCTCGCTCCTCCGGGCGCCCTTGAGGACACGCAGCGGGGACCCAGTAAACACTCGCTAAATTTAATTCCTCTGAAGGAAGACCCAAGAGAAACGTGTGCTTGACGTTTGTTTGCGGCCCGCCTTCCCTGTAAGCGGCCGGTTGAACCAGACATTAGGAGGTGCTTTCTGGGGCGCCTGGGTGGCTTAGTCGGTTAAGCGTCCGACTTTCGCTTAGGTCATGATCTCGCGGTTCGTGGGTTCGGGCCCCGCGTCGGGCTCTGTGCTGACTGCCAGCTCAGAGCCTGGAGCCTGTTTCAGTCTGTGTCTCCCTCTCTCTCTGACCCTCCCTGCTCACGCTGTCTCTCTCTCTCCTAGAAATAAATTAAAAAAAAAAAAAAAAGAAGAAGGTGCTTTCTGATGTCGGAGGGGCGCCCCGGCCGCAGAACACCCGCCCAGGGGACACAGCGTGACTCAGCGGTGCAGAGAAGCCACACCAAGGGGGTGCCTGAGGCCGAGAGCTGGCCCTGAGCCGCAGGCACACAGGCTCCGTCCTGTGCTGGGGCTCCGGAGGGTGGAACTGAGGCGTAAGCTCCGCGAAGATCGGGGCCAGAGAGAGGCCCCCGGAGAACCCCGGGGCGCTGAGCCGGCTGCAGGTCCGGGCAGCTCTGGCGCTCACACACAGCCAGGTGAACAGAGGAAAATCGAGCGGCGGAAACATAGCGCTCAGCCTGAACGAACACCGTGCGACTGGAATAGGGAATCCACTCCTCGCGCTAATGCTTCTTCCGCTCGCCTCCCTCGGGAACAAGCCACGTCCCTGAACTCCTCCTTCAGCATCAACCTCAAGAACGAAATCACATGTATGGGCTCCTTCCTGTTCAAGGCATAATAACATTGCTTCCCTGTTTCCCCACCTCTCTCTCTCCCACCTGCCGCCGCTGATTAAATAAATGCTGTTTTCATTCGACACACTGCCTTTCCTCCTTCCCAGACTCTCACGCCACTGACGCTCCTCCCGTGGGGTCGGGAAGTTGCCGATCCCTTTGCTGGAACCCTCCTCCTCGGTGTTTGAGGGACCGACCCTCCACAGAACTCAGACTCAGCTTGTATCCTGAGCCCGCGAAGGCTGCCTTGACCGTGCACAGAGGCCAGTACGCCCTCAACACGCGGCACTTGCCCCTGGCACTCGATCCTGTCTACACCCAACTTAACTCCCTCTGACCCATGCGGATGCTTCTGTACCCCCTTCCAGTGGGAGAGCCTGGGGAGGGGGGCCAGCCGGCCCTTCGCGCTGCGTCCCCCTCCCCCAGGAGGCCCGGGTGCACCGTGGTTGGACCAGCACTAACCTGTGAGCCATGCACCTGACCCCCCAGGAAATGGAAGGGGAGGTGACTTCGATCAAATAAGGCAAATGTTACTGTGGTCAGACAATCATCTGAGATGGATTTGTGGTTAAGACATTTGAAAAAAATGCCAGGGCGCCTGGGTGGCTCAGTCGGTTAAGTGTCCAACTCCGGCTCAGGTCACAGTCTCACGGTTCGTGGGTTCGAGCCCCGCGTCGGGCTCTGTGCTGACAGCTCGGAGCCTGGAGCTGCTTCAGATTCTGTGTCTCCCTCTCTCTGCCCCTCCCCCGCTCATGCTCTGTCTCTCTCTGTCTCTCAATAATAAATAAACACTAAACATTTTTTTTTAAATGTACTTCTTATATTAAAAAAAAACCAATTCACAGACATCAATCCTGGTATTATAAAAGCAGAAGTGAAAGCTGAGAACAGAGAACATTTCAAGGAACGAAGAGCAAACACAGAGGAAGAGCTTGGACACACGTGGCCATCACGGGAGCCGACTGCGTGGCCGCACCCGCCCCGGGAGGCGGAGACCACATAGATATCTTGATGACAGGAAACCCAGCAAACTTCCCAAGGGGACGAAGGTCCCACAGCAGACGGAACGAGCGTGCAGACAGACCTCTGAGAAACGCTTCCATTTCCAGAACCAGTAAAACTAAAAAACAAAGTGAGAATACCGTGAATTTAAATCAACAAGTTAATAAAAGGGAAAAGTAAATATAAGCGTAAATAAGCATTAACGGGGGTCAAGCAAAAATAAATAAATCACAGCAAAATGATGGTATGGAAATGAAATAAACATGTAAATCAAGGGATTTTTAAATCAAATACTCTCTAGTTTAATTCAGGAAAAGACACATAAAGTCAAAGAAGTGGCAATAGATGAAGGAGAAACCAAAGGGAAGGAAAGATGGTTTTTTTCCTAGAAATCTGTGTGAGGCTGATTAAAAGTGCAAGTTTATGGGGGAAATACCAACTGACAGACTGAAGGGAAAAGAGGTAAAATACGTGGACGGAGCATCAGAAGGGTCTGTGAACATTCCTCACCCAGACCGGCTCCCCCTGCAGCCTGCTGTCCGCACAGCAGCCCGAGACCCGTCCCTCCCCCTGGCCCGGCCCCTCCGTGGCGACAGCGTCACTAGAATGGTGTCCCCGCTGCTCACTGCTCCCACCGCCCCGCCCTCCCCTCCCCTCCCTGCCCAGCCACCCACGGTCGTTGGGCCTCCATGCTCTGCCCCCGCCTCACCAAGCACGTGCCTGTCTCAGGGCCTTTGCACCTGCTGCCCGCCCTCCCCGGAATCACTAGTCCCCAAGATACCCTCAGGCCTCGCTCTCCTGTCCACTTACATCCTCGATAAAAGATCACCTTCGCGGAAATGCGCATGGGCACCGACCGTGCGTCCGCTCTGCGCTTCTTTCCATCTCCTGATACAGAGAATGTTTCCTTTCTCACTTTTGAATCAATGTCTCTCCCCCACCTTCACACGCACACACGCGGTTGGTGCAGGTATTTCCAAGGCACAGATTTCAGGACGAGATTCCATCCCGCTGCTTCCCCACCCGGCGGCTCCTACGCCAGTCGATCGCCCTCGGCTGGAGAGGGTGGAGCCCCAACAGAGTCGTCGGCTCGAAAACCGCTGTGTGCGGCCTCAAGGGTGTGCATGTGGGTTCCCAGGTGAGGGGCCTCGGGAGCCTCGCCTTCCGCCCCGGGGGAGAGCAGGACGGGGGACAGCCCTGGTTCGTGCTTGCTTGTCACCCCTTCATGCCCTGAGCGAGTGATTCGCGGGGGCTCGTCGGGGACACACTACACACACCAGGTTCTGGGCAGCTCGCGGCAGACCTGATTTTCGGGGGGCCCAGCAGATGGTAAACAAGGGACTCTGGGTTTGAAGGGGTGCTAGGCAGTGAGCCGGTGACAGGCATGAGCAGAGACGTCATGTTAGCCGGCAGGTGGGTAGGGGTGGGCAACCGGGGGGGAGCATGGAGGTGGCTGGGGCCAAGGTCAAAGCACCCAGACAGAGGGGCGCCCTAGGAACAGCGAGGGTCCCGAGAAAGGACAGCGTGGCCACCAGGAGGCCAGTGTGCAGCGGGGGAGGGTGGCCCGGGTTCCACGTGCTAAGGCGCCTGCTGACGGCCAGGGCAGGTGCCCGCGGAGAGGCAGAGCCCAGGCCTTCGAACTCCCAGAACCAAACACCATGAGAAATTCAGGCACAGAAAGGAGGTATTTGATGGCGAATCAAATGCCTGGAGGCCAGCGCGCAGGAAGACAGGCAGGGAAGAGGCAGGGGGCCAGCCCCGGGCAGGCTGCGGACCTGCTCAGAGCGCCCACGTCCGTCCTGCCCTGAGCGCGGGCCAGGGACCTTCCAGAGTAGCCTGCACGGACGATGCCGGGCATTGTCATGGCCAGGGCTTCGGGGCTACGCCAGCTCCTGGGTGGAAATGCTCCACCCCTCCACTCGCTCATGAGCAGAGTTACCCGAGCAGATTGAAACAGAAGCTTCCAGAAGGTCTCCCTCCCCATCACTTGAGAGTTGGCTTTGAGCCCTGCAGGGCCGCGCCTGCCATTAACCTCCAGCGCTCCTCAATTAGCAGCCTTGAGGGGTGCTTGGCAGGTGTGGAGGGTTTGGAGGGTCGGGCCCAGGGCTTCGTCCCGGGGCGCCTTAAAAGGGTCTAAGTGTTCTGCTGGATGGGAGCCCAGGAGTCATCGATCAGCGGCAGGTGGGGCGTCCGCGTGCAGGGCGGCCTCCTGCCCCACACCCCATCCTGCCTGGGGGAGGAGGTCATCAGCGGGTGGTTCCGTGGCCGCCACCCACGGGCCCCCTCCAGCACTTCGGCACGTGGCTCCCCGTGGCGGGCGGAGTATGTGCAAGCGGCGGCGTCAGGACTCCTGGCCCAGGTGAAGGGCTTTGTGAGCCCCCAGGGAGCACAGTCCCGTTAACTGAACGCGCGTGGGGTGCATGGTGACTAGAAAATGAGGCCCGTGCCCCCACCTCCCGGCTGCGTGGCCTTCAGCTCGGCCCCATGGAGGAAACGAGGAGGCTGACCCTGCACGGCCCTGAGCCCCCAGCCCTGAACGTCACGGCTTCCGGAATTTTCTGTGCATCCCGGATCTGCCTCGAAAGAGTGTCGGGACCTCTGACCACTTGCTCAACCTCCCTGGGACTCAGTCTCCTCGTCAGACCCTGCGAGTGACAGAAGCCATTTCCGGAGGGCACCGGAGAGCAGGCGGGGAGGAGGCTGTGTCCCTGACGGCACCCCGGGCCCGGTGACCGCAGCAGGGAGGTGCCGCTTTTCTGTGAACACATAACTGTTTTAAAAAAAGAAAAAAGTTCCTTTAGAGGCAGTCCCCTGTGGGTGGACGGGCGCTTTCATCCAGAGCACATGGGAGTCGGCCGTTCCCCTGGGAAAACCTGACAGTCAGTACGGTCCCTCCCTGAACACAGTCCGCCGAGGGTCCCCGCGGCCGCTGCTGCGATGAGGGGACCGGGCGCCTCGGCGCCCACCCTCCCGTGTCTCTTCTGGCCCCTCCCTTCTCTCATCGTCCTTGAGGGAAATATCGCCCCGGAGATAATGGCCTCGGAGTGAATATGCTTATTACCCTGAAGGCTCAGCCCCAGCAGAGGCCGCAAGCCCGGCCGAGCCGCGGGGCGCTGCTTCTGCCCAGGCAGGGAAAAGCCAAACTTACCGCAGCCAGGCAGCCTCCTCTGCTCCGAGCCGCCCGCGGGCGCACACGCCCCGGCTGGGCCTCAGATCTCCCCCGCCGCCCCACGCTGGGGTCCACCTGCGGGCGGGCAAGCCGTTCCCAAGCCCGAAAGCCCACCTGCCGCCAAGGAGACTGAGGGCCTCAGACGCAGGGCTGATCCTGCTTGCTCAGCAGCCCTGGGCACAAAGGCAGCGCAGAGCTTTGCTGTGTGTGCGGGGAGCAGAGGGGCGGAGGGACGCGGGAGCCAGAGAGGGGGTGTCATCCCCGACCTCGCCCTCAGGAAGGTCAGGCTCACTGTCACCAAAAGAACCTGGTGGCTGCAGGAGGGCGGATGAATCGGCAGCCACAACAGAGGCCACCGACCTTCTGGGGGGCCGCGCACGAGCGCCCGGCCGCTAAGAAAGGGTGTGGGAAGCCTCCAGAAGGGCCTGCCAGACAGACAGGCACCTCCCCGTCCCTCCCGGGCCGCACAGGGCGGTCCCAGGCCAACAAGAGCCCCGGAGGCTGGCAGCAGGAAGAGAGAGGGGCAGAGGCTGGCCGTGCCCCCCGCACCTGCTGCAGGCGCTCCGCCCAGAGCGGACCGAGCCCAGAGTCCAGAGGAGCCCCCGCTCCCAACCACATTTAAAGTTCCGACCATCGCACCGGACGGAGCACACTAATAATGACCGGCTTTTACTCCTGCGGTGACCCGAAGTTCGAGGGCCTGCGGGTGCCCTCTCCCGGGGCGGGAGAACAGGCAGCCTCCCGGGGTGAACGGAGCGGGTGGGCGGGGGAGGCAGTGGTCACGCCCGTGTTTCTGCACACGGTGGCTCGGGGCGGCTGTGTGCAGCACCTGGGCGCGTGCGTGGGAGCACACCTCGGCCCTGGAAAGCACACCGTGCGATGCTGTAACGCCGCGCAGTGTGCTCGGTACCCGGCGTCTGTGAACACCCCCCGCTCGTTAATTGTCCTTGTGCAACAGCCAGGTTCCCCCCGGTCGGGGCCCCGCGTTGTGGGCCGTGGGCGTCGGAGCCACTTCCGCATTTGTCACGAGCACGTGCGCCAGGAGGACGCGGCGCCCACGTGCCGCCGGCTCCTGAAACGCGCGCCCTGCCCTCAGCCAGCGAACGTTCTGGAGCCCAGCCCGGCCGTGTCCCGCGCCGCCTGCCCCCGGGCTCCGCCGCCTCCCGGCGGCCGGGCGGCGTCCGCGGCGGCCTGAGGCCCGGGCACCCTTGGGGCTTCCGAATGAGGCAGGCACGTTCTCAGGGGAAGTAAAGCGCCGAAGTGGCGCCTCTTCCCGCACGGCTTCTAACGAATCCTCACGGAAAGGACCTCAGGTCGGATTCGGCAAACTCTTCCGCCCCGTAGACGGAGGGCGTGCTGTGGAGGAAACACCACTCTGGCCCCAGGAAACAGTCGTGGACACGACCAGTTCCCGATCAGGTGACCAGGACATTGGAGGGTTTACTGGCTCGAGAGAGAGCGTCACTAATAGGAGGGGCCCTGGGAGCCGTGAGGGGGTGCGCGTGACCGCGAGGGTGGCGTGGACGCGACGTGAGGCAGACGCCGGGGTCTGGGCTTGCTCCGCAGTGACCCGCTTCGCGCTGGCCCCAGCGGGAGGCACAGAAGTGGGCGCCCGGGAAGCGTGGGAGGGCGAATCCCGGGCACTGGGGAGCCTCCAGGCAAACAGGGGCTCCCGGGAGCAGGCACGGAAGGACCAAGGAGCAGCGTGGTGCGTGGTGAGGTGGGGGCTGCGAGGCAGACGTTGTGGGGTGAGTTGGGCCCCCCAGAGTGCTGAACCCTGAACCCCAGTCAATGGGAATGGACTTCATTTGGGAACAGGGTCTTTGCAGATGATTGGGCTGAGCCCTAATCCCCTGACCAGTGTCCTCATAAAAATGGGAAGTCTGGGGGCGCCTGGGCGGCTCAGTGGGTTAAGCGTCTGACTGCGGCTCAGGTCACGATCTCAAGGTTCGTGGGTTCGAGCCCCGTGACGGGCTCTGTGCTGACAGCTCAGAGCCTGGAGCTGCTTCAGATTCTGTGTCTCCTTCTCTCTCTGCCCCTCCCCTGCTCACTCTCTCTCTCTCAAAAATAAATAAACATTAAAAAAATTAAAAAGGGGAAAGCTTGGACTCAGACTTGCACAAAGGGAAGACGGTGTGAAGACATGGGGAGAAAGTGGGCGTCTACATGTAAACCTGAGATTGCCTGAGGCCACCAGCGGCCAGGGACGGACTCTCCCCCCACGGCCTCAGAAGGAAACAGCCCTGCTGGAACCTGGGTCTCATACCTATAGACCCCGGGGCTGGGAGAGAGTACAGTTCTGCGATCAGTGTTACAGTGGCTCCGGGTTCCGGGAGGGGTGGGCAGCCCTGCATTTAGTCGCCAGCAGACAGGATGCTGCTGGGCCACGGAGGAGCCCTGAGCAGGGAGGGGAGCGGATCAGATCCAAGTTTAACAAGACGCATCTGGAGGTCTGCCACCAGCCTGCAGGGCTCGGGCCCGGCTGGAGATGCTCACGAGGTTACCCTGGAGGGTAAGAGTGCACGGCTCTCCCTGAAATGAACAGCACTCCCACGTGGAGTGAGAACATTCTCAGCCGTGAGAGGAAACAGGGAGACGCCACTCTTACTAACAGAAAATCACCACAAGAAACATGCTGGCGTATTTCGGGGTTGGCTTAGCAAACAGGCTTTTAATTGTTTTTCATTTTTTTAATGTGTATTTATTTGTGGGGGGGCAGACAGAGAGGGAGACACAGAATCTGAAGAAGGCTCCAGGCTCTGAGCTGTCAGCACAGCTCGACATGGGGCTTGAACTCATGAACCATGAGATTATGACCTGAGCTGAAGTCAGATGCTTAACGGACTAAACAGGGGCTTTTAAATCAACCAAAACAGATACACTGGATGGACTAGACTTCAAGAAACAAAACCAGTGTCTTCAAAAGGCTCCAATTACAGTGCGGCCATTTGCATTTAGCCATCATCAGTCAATGGCAAAGGTGTCTCCTCCCTCCACATCGGACAACTCAAAAGCAGACTTCAGCAGAAAGTGGCCGAACACCTGGGCCTGGGCCAGTTTCCGGCCAGGAGCCATGAGATGAGGCCCAAGTGGAGGCGGGGGCTGGATGGGAGACATGAGTACCGAGACCAATGGCTGGGCTACAGCCTGAGAGTCTGAGGGGGTGATGGGCTGGCAGCTGGGGGCCAAGAAGTGCCAGGAGTCTCTGCCCTGCCCCCATTCTGGGGGAGCCTGGGGTCCCGGTGTGGCCGGTGCAGATGCCCTGAGCACCCTGGGCCTTCACTGGTGAGCCCGGAAGACCCTGAGTCCATAGCATCTGCAGGCCTAAGACTAAGGGAAACGGTCTGGGACACAAACCACACACCAGCACCGAGGACCCAGCTGAAGTTCTCCTGCGGCAATGATGTAAAAGAGCCTGATGAAATAAAACAGACCTGCCTTCTTTCTAGGGGGGAAACACACAACATATCAACCCCCCCCTTGTAAGGAAGGGGACATAATCTACTTTACCTGAAATGCATCACCACAGTGTCCAGAGAATAATAACAATATTATCAGCCAGGAGAAGGAATGGGAATGAATGCCTCATGGGCAACAGAAGAAGCCATCAAGAGAAAGAGATGCTCAGTGATTTCGATGTTGGGATGGCAAACAAGGCTTTTTAAATAGCAGTTTTCAATATGTACAGTGATTTACAGTAAAGGACGGTTGTACCGAGTGAAGCAACAGTGATCTCGACAGAGAAGGAGATATGGTAGCGGAGAGCCATACAGAAGTATCATATCTGAATTTTTAAATTTCACTGGATCAAGAAAGATTGAATATTTGAAGGACGCACGGACGTGGGGGCAGAACAGTGGAAATTATCTTGTTTGGAGAACAAACGGAATGAATACAGGTTTGAACAAAAGTCATGAACGGAGCCTGAATGGCCTCTGAGATAACACCTCGTGATCTAGTGCGGCTTGAAGACCCACAGAGAGAGGAGGGAGGGGGTAGAGTCCAAACAAGTGTCAGAAAAAATAATTGTCAAGTTTTTCCTGAATTTGATGGGAATAAAACCTAAGATCCTTGAATTCCCCGTGGGATGAATTCAGAGAGAGCCATGTTTATGCATAATCATAGACAACCAGATGAAAGTCAGATGTGAAGAGAAAGTCTTCAAAGGAATAGCGAGAAAAGGTATGTTAGCCGCGTACAGAGGACCCATTGGAAACCCCGGAACTGAGAAGAAAGGCGCCCCAGTGCCTTCAAAGTGCTGACACAAAAGAAACTCTCACACCAGAATTACATAACCAGCACAAGGGACTTCAAAATGAGTGTGAAAGATAGAAAGATGATTTTTGATAAGAGAAAGGTGAGAGGATTAGCCTCCAATGAGCCAAAACAGAAGAAACGGTAATGGGCGTCCTTTTCAGATCTGCAGGAGGAACCGAGGAACATCGGAGAAGCCACGGTTAGAAGTGACCTTGTAATAACATCGCGGGTGGGGTTTACGGTGCACTGCACCACTGGGCGGGGGCGGGGCTCAAACAGCATGAGGTTGCTGTGGGCTGTGGGCTTCTTACAGCTTTTAGGTGTGATTGGTCAGGATCACCTGACAGAGACCATGAGAAGTTAAGGATGGGTGCTGATCCCCAAGCACTAAATGCACACAGATGCACACGCAGAACACCAAAATATCAGCTGAGGAAATAAAATGAAATTCTAAGTTATGTTAGATCGAAGGCAGAATGGGACTGGGCCGGGGGGGAGGGGGGGGAAGGTGCAGGGGAAGGTAGAGGAACAAAACCCAGATAGAAGAAAGAACAAGGAAAGTACAGTAAACCCAACCAACTCAAAAGTTACATGAAATGTAAATGGGAAATAACTCTCCAATTAAAAGACAGAGATTATCAGAATGTATGAAAAAGCAAGACTCAGGGCACCTGGGTGGCTCTGTCAGTTAAGCGTCTGACTCTTGGCTCAGGTAGTGAACTCCTGCTTTGTGAGTCTGAGCCCCGTGTTGGGCTCTGCACTGACAGCATGGAACCTGCTTGGGATTCTCTCTCCCCCACTCTCTCTTTCTGCCCCTCCCCAGCTCTCAAGCACATGCACGTGCTCTCCCTCTCTCTCAAAAAAGATACAGAAATGTTAAACACAAAATGAAACAAAACAAAAAGCAAGACTCACCATGGACCAGTTATAAGAGAAAATTTCTCAACATAAAGACAGATCATTTGAGAGCAAAAAATGCGAGGAAGGGTATAAAGCAAACAGCAGACCTTAGGTTTCTAGGGCGGCTAGAATCTACCCAGTAACATACCGTCCAAGACAAAGTTTGTAACTAGAGGTGAAATGGGAAATCCCACCAGGACAAAACAGCCAGAGCACCACAAGGACAATCATATCTGAGCCCAGCTACTAACAGACTGCATTGTCCAGGAAGTAAAAACAGACAAAACCACAAAACCAACAGGCAAATCCACAGTTATACAGGATAAAACAAGTAGCAACAAAACAAAACAACAAAAAAACAAAAAAAGCAAGCCAATTTAAAATGAAACAAAACAAAACAAAACAAAACACCAGGATATAAAAGGATAGCAAAGATTTGAAGCGCAGCGTCAATCTAACTGACCTAATTGACATTTCTAGAAACTGCACCAGGCAACCCCATGATGTACTTTCTTCCCCCTGCCTGCAAGATGGTGCCTGACGTCGGTCACTCGCTGCGATGAGAAACGCCTCCGTGAATTTCCTAAGATAAAAAGCTTAGGTGGCACGCTATCCGATTTCAAGAAAACTAAATTATAATTAACAACAAGAAGAAATCTCTAAAAATCTCCAAGTATTTGGAGTTAAACAACACACACCTTTTCTCCCTGTCATTTAAAGAGTTGTGCAAACATCTGCGTGATCAGTTTTAAAACACAGCGCGCAGCGTTTCCACCAGGCTCACTGACAGCGAACCCTCACGCCCGCCGCCTGCCCGAGGTGAACACTGACCTGCTTTGTGTCGCTGTCACTTTGCCTTTTCTGGGTGCTTCATGTAAAGGCACTTGTGCAATACGGGGTCTTTGACACCTGTCTTCTTTCACTTAGAATAACGTCTGCCATCATGGGCTCCCTTGGAGTGTGTTCCTTTAATCCCTGACTAATATCCCACTGCACAGAGACACCACATTTTATTTACCCCTTCGCCAGCTGACGTGCACTGAAATCCATCCGTGCACAGACCTTTGCGCACACATACGCTTCCAACTGTCTCGGGTCGGCCTGGGGGAATGGCCTCGTGGGTTATATATTGAACTTTGTAGGAAACAGCCAGCCTGTCTTCCAAAGTGACTTTCCCTGTGGTGTTCCCAGTGTTCCAGGTACGAGCCAGTTTCTGCCGCCCGGGCGTGGCTGGCTCATGGGTGTGAAACGGTGAAATGGCGTCACTCCCTGACTCGGCGTCGCTCCCTGAGTCTGCAGCCCCCACGGGACAATGACATTGGGCATGTTTCTTTTGTCTTTTGTTATGTGGATCTATATCTTCCTGGGTGAAATGTCGATTCAACCTTTTTGTTTAATCGGATTAATTTTCCTTCTTATTGAGTAGCAGGGTTTCCTTACACATTCTTGACACAGATCCTCTGTTAGAGATAAGATTTGCAAATATTTGTAATGGTATATGACCGATTGCTGTATTTTCTTAAGAATGGCTTTCAGAAAGTGCTGAAGTTTGTAATTTGATAAAGTCAGTTGACCACATTTTTTTTGGTCATGAATGATGCTTTTGCTGTGACCTCTAAGAACTTTTGCTTCGCCCGAGGTTACCAGGATTTTAATTTATGCTTTATTCTAGAAGATTTTTAGCTTTTGCTTTTATAGTTAAGTATGGTGCATTTTGAGTTAATTTTTGTTCATAGTATGAAGTAAATAGGTACATATTTTATTTTATAGATGTAGATATTCGATTGTCTTTGCACTATTTGTTGAAAAGGCTCTTCTTTCCTCCATTGAATTATTTTGGCATTATTGTCAAAAACAGAAACAGTCTCATAAATACAGAGAACAAACCGGTGGTTGCTGCGGGTGGGGGGGAAGGGCAAAGTAGGAGGAAGGCACCAAGAGGCACAAACTTCTACTTGTAAAATAAATATGTCACTGGGGCACCGGGGTGACCCAGTCGGTTACGCATCCGGCTCGTGATTTCATCTCAGATCATGATCCCAGGGTCGTGGGATCGAGCCCCGTGTTGGGCTCCACACTGAGTGTGGAGTCCGCTTGAGATTCTTGTTCCCTCCTTCTCTCTGTCCCTCTCCTGCTTGTGCAGTCTCCCTCCTCTCTCTCTCTCTCAAAACTAAATAAATAAACATTAATAAATAAAAATAAGTCACAGGGATGAGAATTTCAGCACGGGAAGTATAGTCCCCAAGCTACTACTAAATTGAACTTAGCAGAGCTTGAATATAAACTATGTAAGAAGCAAGTGGGACTTCATAGGTCAAAGTCAGTGTAGCATTCAGGAATCAATCAATTAACAGGAACTAATAAAGGAGAAAACCTCATGATCATTTCAACAGGTACAGGGAAAAACACTAGGCCCACTCAGCATCTCTTCATAATGAAAACTCCCAACATACTAATAATTGAAAGGAAATCACCAGAAGTGCTCAAGAGAGTCGTAAAAAGTACCAACAGCTTACATTACTTACCAGCAAAACGTGGAAGACATCCTTCCTAGGATTTCGAGAGAAGGCAAGGATGTCTGCCCTTGCTTTGTAGATAGAAGAGTGGGCAGGGGAGTCTATCCAGTGCAATCGGGCAGGGACGAGGCTGCATCAGTAAAGATAAGGAATAAATGAGGTGCCTGGGGGGCTCAGTTGGTTAAGCGCCTGACTTCAGCTTAGGACATGATCTCGTGGTTTTCGAGTTCCAGCCCCATGTTGGGCTTGTGCTAACAGCTCAGAGCCCGGAGCCTGCTTTGGATTCTGTGTCTTCCTCTCTCTCTGCCTCTCCCTTGCTCACACTCAGTCTCTCTCTGTCTCTCAAAAATGAATAACCATTTTTTAAAAAGATAAGGAATAAGTGCATAAAGACTCAAAAGGAAGACCCAACTTACTTCATTTTCAGATAGGATTGTCCGCTTGGGGGGAGGGGGAGGGGAGGGGGAAACAAAGAATCTGTCAAAACAAAAAAACAAGGAATCTGTCAAAACGAGGAAACAGGAGCCTGTCAAAAGAAAAAACAAACAGCTTCTAAAACAGATAAGCGATGTTGGCAAGGACGGAGGATAGAGGTTAATATGCAAAATTCAACTGTGTATCTTTAGAGTAGCAGCAAGAAAATAGAAAATAAATAAATACATATATATATTTATAATCATATAATAGCATATTTATAAATAAATAGAACAAAATATCTGCAAGCTCACCACACTGAAAACTATAAAACATCTTTGAGGTTGATTTAGGAAGATGTAACGAATGGCAAGGCGGGTACGTTCTGCATGAACTGGAAATCTCATTTTTCATACGGTGTCAGCTCTCCCAACTGAATGAATAGATTCAACACCATCACAATCAAAATTTGCAAGTTCTTTGTTGAAATTAAAGGAGGCTATGCCTATAAAGTTTCCAGATCTTGGAGAGGCAATGATTTCTTAGAGGAGACATACAGATAAATAAACTTTCAAATTTATTAAAGATTTCATCAAGATAAAAACTCTACTTGTTAAAGATACCATGAAAAATGTAAAGCCAGGCCACAGACTGGGAACATGTCTGCAATACATACATCTAGGAAAGAAAATAGTGTATATAAATTAGATATGTATATATAATATGTAAAAATGTTGATGCATATAAATTTTCTCTCTACCCGTAGATTGTGCGTGCCATCTCAAACCAAATGAGAACCACTTTGGACTCACAAGAATGGCTAAAATTAAAAATACCAACAACCTCAAACATCTGTAAAGATTTGGGACAACTGGACTCCTCCTATATTTCTTGTGGAAACGCAAAACAGAACGACTGCCTTGTAACAATGGTTTGCTAATTCCTTGAATAGTTACGCATATCTCTACCCTGTTTCTCTCCAGTGCCGCTTAAAGAGGTCATGAAAACACATGTCCACAAAATGACTTTTATAAGAGCGTTCCTGGCAGCCTGAAGCATCAGAGTCCCACCTGGAGACCTCACAAATATCTACAGACAAGAGAACAGATGAACAGATTGAAGTGTTTCCAGGCAGCGGATAGCTACTCCATAAAACAAATGCACCATACTACTAACACATGTGACAACCGAATAGATCTAGAAAACACGCTGAGGGAAAGAAGCCATCCACAAAAGCACAGATACCACAAGATTCTGTTCGTGTGAATTTCTGGAACCTGAAGGAGGAATCCATGGTGATAGAAATCAGAATACTGATAACCTCATTAGGTCGTGTTGCGGAAAAGACTGGGTGTGGCTAAGAGGCAAGCTCTGCCTGGGTGGAAGTGTTTCAGAGCTTGATAAGGGGGCGGCCCCATGGGCACATGTCTTTGTCAAAGCTTAGGAACAGAATACTCAATATCTGGGCATTTCGCAGTGTGCAGAGTGTACCTGAATAAAATTAAAAACAAAAATCCATGGCATACGATGGGAGAATATATTTTAATACAGACTTCCAGAATGTAGCGGAGATTCTACCAAGTAATAAAAAAGAGATGGAGACTCCCAGAGAAAAAATGGATGAACAACATGAACAGGCACTTCTCAAAAGTAGACCTCCCAATGGGTAAAACAGGGGGAAAAGATGTTCTCCATCATTAGTCATCGGGAAAGAACAAAATAAACAAGGTAAGCACTCTACTGCCACCAAAATGGCTCAAATTGAAACAGAAAAAAGTGATAGTACCAAATGCTGGGATGGTGGGGACGGCCTGGGACTCTCTTCTCCTTTGGAAGACTGGGTATCCGTGTGTCACAAGCCGTAACATGCTCCTAAGTGTGGACCCCACAATCTTGCCCCCCGGTAAATGCCCAAATGTTTATGTACACTCTAAAGTTTTTTATTTTGAGAGAGAGAAAGAGGGCAAGCAGGAGAGGAGCAGAGAGAGAGGGAGACAGGGAATCCCAGACAGCCTCTGCACTGTTGGCACAGAGCCTGCGTGGGGCTCCCTCTCGCAAACCTTGAGATCATGACCTGAGCCGAAATGAAGAGTTGGATGCTTAACCAACTGAGCCCCCCGGGCGCCCCTACATATACACTCTAAAAGGCATGTGCAATTATGTTTCTAGAAGTTCCACATGGAATAATCCAAAGCTGGCAAGAGTTTAGTTGCCATTCGGCGTATAGCAGACATGGGAACCACACAGTGTCTTCTCAGGTGACTGCACATGTCCACAAAATCACAGGCTGCACCTGCGAGCTCTGAATCCAGCAGTGATGCCTATGGGCCTCCCAGACCTCATGCTGGTCGTGGGAGCTGGATGCCGAAAAACCTCTTAAGTTCAAGATCGCATTATGTGGAATTTGAAATGCACACAGCCGTGTCTAGCAAAACAGAGGGAGCGATGATCTGTCGTTTCAGGGAAGGGTGGGGTTTAGAGATGGGGAACCTCTCCAAGTGTAGCATTGCTAATTCAGTGGGGCTGCTTTACTTTTTTAAAAAAAGCTTTAATGTTTTATTTATTTTTGAGAGACAGAGAGAAACAGCACGAGCAGGGGAGGGACAGAAAGAGAGGGAGACACAGAATCCAGAGACAGCCTCCAGGCTCTGAGCTGTCAGCACAGAGCCCAAAGTGGGGCTCAAACCCATGAACAGCGAGATCATGACCTGAGCTGAAGTCGGATGCTCAATCGACTGAGCCACCCAGGTGCCACTCAGTGGGGCTGCTTTAAACCAATTCTTTGGTTACCAGTTGAAGCTGTGACTGGGGAACAAGAATGGCCAGCCTTCCTGCCCTTTCTTGAAGATGGAGAGTGGTAACATTTTATTCTCCCGCATTGTCAACTTGGGAGAGCAATTAGGAAGCACGAGAGCGACATGTGCATTTACTTGTGAAAGTTCCCAGGCATTGCATTTGTGCGATTTACTGCATTTAAGTTAACAAAAACAAAAACAAAAGTCTTTATAAATGAGAAAGGTAATTTTATTTATTTTTAAAATATTTTTATTTTTGAGAGAGAGAGAGAGAGAGATACATGGGGCTTGAACTCATGAACCGTGAGATCATGACCTGAGCCAAAGTTGGATGCTTAACCAACTGAGCCATCCAGGCGCTCCAAAAAAAGTAATTTTAAATAAAAAGTTAATGTGTCTCATTCTGCTGCACGTTGCTGTCCAGGTCTCCCAGCACCATCTGTTAAAGAGTCTGTCTTTTCTCCATTGGATACTCTTTCCTGCTTTGTCAAAGACTGCTTGGCTGTACACTTTTGGGTCCAATTCTGAGCTCTCAGTTCTATTCCATTGGTCAACGGACGAATGCATGACGAAGATGTGGCTTATCTATACCATGGAATACTACACGGCAATGAGAAGGAATGAAATCTGGCCATGTGTAGCAACATGGATGGACCTTGAGGGTGTTATGCTAAGTGAAATAAGTCAGGCAGAGGATAGATACCATATGTTTGCACATATAGGAGGATTAGGAGGAACCTAACGGAGGACCGTGGGGGAAAAGAAGGGGAAAAATAGTGGGGGAGAGGGAGGGAGGCAAACCGTGAGAGACTCTTGAATGCTGACAAAAACTGAGGACTGATGGGTGGGGGGGGAGGGGGGAGATGGGCATGGGGGAGGGCACTTGTGGGGATGAGCACTGGGTGTTGTATGGAAACCAACTTGACAATAAACTATTAAAAGAAAGTTAATGCAGGTTGAAGAGCAAATTAGAAACAGATTTTTTAAAGGAAGAAATGGGGCTAAGAATTTAGAGTAGGAACTGAGAAGATACATCTGAGGAAATAACCCAAATGCAGCTCAGAGAGATAAGGATGGAGCAAGTTTAACAGAAGGCCCCAAGACAGCACTCCTATCAGAGGCCACAGCAACAGCCGGCGGGTCTATAGTCACCGTTTTATCGAAAACTTCTGTTTGGAGGAGATCATGCAGCCGTGCTAACTGCCAACATCATCTTCATTTTATGGATGAGATTTCGGGGGGACGAGGGGTTTTGGGGCGCCTCCAAGGTCACCCAGCGAGAACTTGTGGAAGCAAGACTTAAACCCAGGTGGTGATCAGAGATCGTGTTTCAACCATCATTCAAAATTGTCTTGATGACAGAATGAGAGTCTAATATTTTCCTCCCACGAAGAAAGAGAAAGAGAACAGAGAAGAAGGCACGCTCGGCGAGCTAAATTCCCACAATGTTAGAAGAAATGAGTTCTTGTAAGAAACACTCATATCCGGACCTGGGGGACTCAGTCGGTTGAGAGTCTGACTTCGGCTCAGGTCATGAGCTCACAGTTTGTGGGTTCCAGCCCCACGTCGGGCTCTGTGCTGACAGCTCAGAGCCTGGAGCCTGCTTGGGGTTCTGTGTCTCCCTCTCTCTCTGCCCCTCCCCTGCTCACACTCTGTCTCTCTCCTTCTCAAAAATAAATAAACATTAAAAAATTAAAAATTTTTTAAAAAGAAGCACTCATATCCAAGCCGGATAAAGCGAACTCCATGCCTAGCGATACTTCTAGTGAAACTTCCGTACAGTGTGTCCAAGACGGCCTCCGGAAAGCAGCCGGGGAGGGAAAGAAGAGGATTCCGTCATTGTTCGGCCCGCACCTCCCTCCAAGCTCTCTGCCTGTCTTCCTGCTCACCGCAGAGACCGTGAGCCTGCTTGCTGCCTCCTGTGGGGCTCAGCAGGGGAGAGGCAGGCCGGGTCTTGGGCCTGCCTGCTCTCTCCTGTGCCCAGCGTCTCTTCTCTGGAAGCCCACGCCTCGAAGTCCCTCCCTCTGGGGGCACCCGAGGGAGCAGGGCCTGATGACACCCCCTTCTCTTGCCTTGTCTGTTCAGGCTCCCTGCTGCTAATTTCGGGCTGCCTCCTGACCGTCATTTGCTGCCTTGATTCCGCCTGCACTTCCGTTAGTACTGTTGACCCTTGACCTTGAACAACACAGTTTGAACTGCTTGGGTCCACTTATCCTCAGATTATTTTCGGTAAATACCATACAGGACTATAAACGCATTTCTTCCTCTTTATGATTCTCTTTATATCATTTCCTCTAGCTGTAAGTGTACCGTGTGTAATACGTATAATATGCGAAGTGTGTGCTGACAGAAGGTTTAGGCCATCAGGAACCTTCTGGGCCACAGTGGGCTCGTGGTTGTTAAGTGTCTAGGGAGTCTATACGTAGAGCTTTGGCTGTGCAGGGGCCGGTGCCCCTAACCCCGCGTGGTTCAAGGGTTAACTGGAATTCACCCAGTTCCGTTGTGTGAATCTCTCCGTTTACACCATCCATGAACGCTGCTTTCTACCAAGATCCTGACTAAAACTGTTGCTACCGTGAGGCACCAAGAATCAGAACCTTGCAATGGGACTTAGGGACTGGGTTTCCCACATAGTTGGTGAAGGTGCGGCGGCCCCCTTGCCGGCACGGAGTTCTGAATAGTCACACCTGTACCTGTAGTAACGCGGGGTGGAGTGCCGGCGTATGGCTGTGAATCCTCAAGAGACCGTTTCCCTTGCGCACCATGGCCAGAGGGATGATTGTGAGGGTTGTGGACACCATGGTAATTACAGAGGTACATGTGCCTCTAATCACATCCCTGGAGAGAATCGGAGAGCAAGTTAAATTAAGCGTCTTGCACCGTGAAGGATGCTGGGATAACCAGAAGCCTTGTAGGGCAGCCATAAATGAGTGTATTCTCCTGAGTGGCCCCAGGGCACGTAAGGCTGAGGACCAAACACACGATATCATTGAGCGGTTTGCAGGGAGTCAAGGTCCACATTGCACATAACTCGCAAATTTCCTAGCCTCCGTGCTAGGATTGAGAACTGATTGGAGGGGCATCTGGGCAGAGAGTGGGGAGGGCTCAGTCAGTCAAACAACTGACTCTCCGTTTTCGGCTCAGGTCATGATCACATGGTTTGTGGGATCAAGCCCCACAGCAGGCTCTGTGCTGACAGTGTGGACCCTGCTTGGGATTCTCTCTCTCTTCCTCTCTCTCTCTGCCCCTCATCAACTCATGCATACATGTGCCCTCGCTCTCTCTCAAAATCAATAAATAAACATTTTTAAAAAACCCACAACGACCAGACTGGAAATGGGTGAGACCTAAGGAGATGTTTGGGAATGCACAAGAGCTGGGGCCTTTGAAACTCCAAACGCCCACAGGGGTCTCTCGCTGGCGGAAGCTGCTGGACTCCTGTTTCTGATGAATGAACATCCTGCTGTATAAAGACTTTTCAGGGCCTCGTCAGGGGATGCCAGTTTTCTCACGACTAACTCCCAGCCCCTCATGCACTGAAGTCTCAGCTTAGCCCAGGGGGACGGTTGCGAGGTCTGCTCGGGAGAAGGCAGCGAAGGCGCAAAGCTATCGGAAGATCTGACCGTCTGTACCAACAGGCGCCTGAGAACCTGGGGGGTGGATGCTGGCAGGCCAGACCAAAACCAAGGAAACAGGCGTGGGGCAGGGCAAAGCGTTAGTGAGGATGCCCCGGGCTGGGCCGTGCAAGGCTTCACTGGAGCAGCTGGAGGCTGGAAGCACGTGCTGTGCCTGGACGCTCAGCCGACACCCCACTCGTTGAAGGTGAGATGCAGAAATCCTTCCTGTCGCGTGACAGTGAGGTGGCACGCTCCTGCCAGTTTGCCTGGGACCTGCTTGGCTTTAACACCCAAGCTTCCTCTCTCCCGGGCAGATGGGCCACCTTAGCAGAATGCTGGAGTGGTTCTTTCCTGTACCTGTTCAGTGGCCCCTAAACCACACAGAGGGCACTTCCTTCCCCAGGGCGTTAAGAACCCCTTGCCCACACGGTGGCTGCCTCTGAAGGCTGGTGCGACGGCGGCCGGCTCCGCCACTGGGCTCCCGTGGAACGTAATGTCAGAGAAATAGGGAGGTTTTCCAACTTGTCCCTTATTCAATGTTCTGGGAATAATGTCTCGTTTTGATGCAAGAAACTTGATTCGTAATGATTCACGACCTCACACCTGTGCTTGGACTGCAGCCAGTTTACAGGACCGAGGCCCTCTCTCTGGGACAGTCCAGTCCCTCTGCGGGAGTGTACTGGGAACGCGCCCCAGTCCTTCTCCAGAGGGAGATGCGGCCGTTTGCCAGGACAGCGGCCAGGAAAGAAAGTGCTGGATACTATTCGGAGTTGATGGTAACCCCTGAGAACGGCACACCAGCGTGGCCAACGGACCCAGATGATCGACAGGGTTTGGCTTAAACTGGTCTCAGCCGGGGTCCCATGGGCTGAGGACCACCCTGTGGAGGCCCCCGGAGGGACTGTGATGCACTAAAGGGGACTCCTGAGATACCTGGCGCCTTGCTCTCGTGCAGCGCAGCTCGCTTCCTCTAGGAAGGCACTGGCATTCGGACGCAGGCCGTGACACTAGGCGTCCTGGAGAAACGTTCTACTCTGTATCTGCCTCTATTTGTCTGCCGGCTGCAGGTTATAAAGTTTAGTTTTACCATTTCCTCCTTGCCCTTGTTCCCCACATCACTGTGGACGGGAGGGGGGGCCGGGGCTCCAGGAAGCTGAGTCTGGAGGTTTCTGGAGATGAGGCTATTGATAAGATTGCCTTTTTCTTGTCATTTACTAAGACATGTGTGGACTCAGCAGTTTAGCCATTTGTTTTCCGTCCTCCCCTTTGTCCTGGGGCAGCTGGGGCGCCCGAGGAACGTCACAGGTACCCGCCTGGGGAGGGCGGTGAGCTCCTGGTCTTTGCTCCCGCATCCTAGTAAGTTATCGGAGGAGATCGGCGGCAGAACTGGACCCTTTGCGGCTATTTGCCGGAGTCAAGAGAAATTTCAGTTTGGAGCCCTTGCTCTCGGGTCCCGGGGAAATGCTCCTCCGTTACTCTGGTTACTTCCCTCCCCGACACCCCTGCCCCCCCCCCCATGTGAAAGCCTCTCCCGAAACCCAACGTTAGGGTGTGTGACTTCCCGGACTGATCTACTCCATTTTGCTGGCCCTCTCTCTCCTATTGTCGTTTCCTTGTTTGTAGCCCCAAATCTGAACCATTTCCTGGGGATTCCCTTCCCCCTTCCCATGGAGGTGCGGGGTCTGCCCTGGGCTCCAGACGCTTCCCAGCAAGACCAAGCCCTTGTCGGCAGTGGCCGCTGGCTCCACGGTGCGCCCATTACTGACGCCCTCCTCCCCCTGTCGCACTCCGTGTGTGGGTTCGTGCCGTCTCTTCCATAGGCCCCTGTGGTGAATCCTCCGCTCAGCCTGGACGCACACCCAGACGCTCGAGTCCTCCCGGTTCACGTGCAAAATCTGTGTTACCCGCCTCTGCTCCCCTTGTCCCTTGTGGGCTGGAGCCTCTGGAGCGGCCCTTCATTGTCATTCTAATGAGCCTCTGAGAGGAAGCCAAACTGGACAGGTGACTTCCCTTGGCCATCAGAGCCAAGGACATCTCCTCACTCTGGTGACATGTGCCAGCCTTGCCGCGTCCTCTGTTGGCCACGAAGACCTTAACGGATACACTGGTACCCGGACGAAGGCGTGTCACTCCTCTTCCTCCCTGTCACCGGGGACTCCTCAAACTTTCCTGGAGTCCAAAAATCGTTCCCGCGCCAGTAGAACCAGAGGTGACGGGGCCTCGTGGTTGCAGGCAGTAAATAACTGAGCTCGTCATGTGACCACGGGCAGGGTGGGGGGCTGCTCACAGCTGCCGCTGCGCCCCCATCAGCCCTCTCGTCCGTGGACCGTGAAGCCATCCTCATTAGCGCTCGATGCAGCGCTGCCACCGGCAAGGTCACTGGGAGAGGCTCAGGCTCCTCCATCGCCTGCACGACACCGAAAATAATGAAGAGACCATCTCCCAAATCAGGTCCTCGCGGGGCCCGTGGGGCCCTGATGGTGACATTAGGACGGACTAAATTGTTCTCATTAAAATGCAGCCGTTGCTGTGGATGAGAAGGAGCCCCAGAGAGTGGGCCTCAGATCTACGCCTTGTTTCCCCGAATTATGGAAAATTAACGGGCCTCCATCTCCACCTCCGGAAGGTGCTGCTGGTCTCTGGATTGGACCGACGGGGCTCACGTGACCACGGAGCCCAGAGGGGGTGGCGTGAGTCTGATTTTGCTTTCAAAAACAACAACCGTAAAAATAATATTCGATCATTAAAAGCAGAGAAGAAGAGATATTTATGTACGAAATGAGTGCTTTTGATTTGATCCCTGGAGTAAAATGTCATAAATAGCTGTTAATTTGGGTCTGTTTACTAAAAATTTAATGCCCGCAGAAAATCTATTTGAATCATCGCAAATGTAATAATGTCTGCCAGGAAGAAGGCTGGGAGTGATAGCAGCAATTTGGGATGAAGCTTCAGGATCCTGGGGCTGGCGTCTGACAAAGCGGAGCCTAATTAATGTCTGTGCGCCCCCCGCCACGTGGGCCAAACCCGCAGAGCATCAATCACGGCACCGGCGTGCTCCGCGGGCCTCCCCACAGCAATAAAATCCCTTTTTTCCAGTGCTAAGTATTAGTGCTATTAATACGTGGCCCTTGACTATTTTCTTAACTCTTTTGATGAAAGGGGTTAATTATCATGATGATTATTTCATCATACGATTTGGTGGCTCTGCCTGGAAAGACAAAAGAACTTTCCCTGGACAGGAGGGCGGATGTCCGATATAGGCTGTTACGTGTAAACACCACACACAGACACTGACAAACGGCCGCATCCCTGCTAATGATGTCCCTGCGGACGGTGCCGGCGGCGGAATGGGGACCTTTGGACCCGGCTCCGTAGCCGATCAAAGACGGGGGCGGGGGGCCATTTGTTTTTCCAGATCCTCCAAAGGCGAGCCCTCCCCATGAGCCTCCTGCCCTTGCCACTTTTTTTTTTTCCCCTGGAATATTTCAGATATCACAGGATTTAGGTCAAAAGACAGAGGAAATGCCCTTAATTTTGAGTCTCTTTCAGCCACCCTGGCCTCTAAGAGCTCGTTTCAAAAGCTGTAGAGTGTTCATGATGGGGCTGCCCGCCACCCAGGCCCCCCTGTGCCCTGAAGGCCTGGGGAGAGAGACCAAAGCCTTTAACCAGGATTGAACACACTCGACATCGATTCCAAGCCTGTTTTCTTTCAGAAGAGCTAAGCTGTGGCCTCAGTCCCCCTGAACCCCCTGTGAGCCCTCAGGATCAGGCCGTGACTCCAGGCTGTGGTCAGGCCCGTCTAGGACAGCCCCAGCCGGTGCCCCCACGGGCAGCAGGCTGCTCGGCCGGGCAGGAACCAACCCTTTCTTTCCACCCAGAACCGGGAGGACCAGCACCTGCTCCTCTGCAGGCTGTGGGCCAGAGGGCGCCCCCAGCCTCCTTCTGAGTGAGCCTCTCGGCATCCCAGGTCTTCCTCTCTCCCGGGGTTCCTGGGGGGCTCCGTGCTGTGCCCAGGGCCAGCGGCTGCTGTGGCCCACGGTCCGTCCAGACACGGCTATCCCTCCCATCCCCTCACCCGGCCGAGTCCAGCCCCTCCCCACGCTCACACTGGCTGCTACTCAGGGCTCGCTTTTCCTTTTTTTTTTCCTTTCTATTACTGTTGGGGACACAGATCCTCCTCTACGGGGCCGGGCCGTCCTTCTGACCCCTGATGGCCTCTGCTTTCTCCCTCTCAGCCCCGTCTCTCGAAGCCACCACGGATGTGCTCCTGTGCGCCCTGTCCAGAGGCCTTGCAATTACTCTAGTAACCTCCAGAATGCCAAGACTTTCTCATCGGTCTGGGCCACACAGGAGTCAAAGGCCCAGCTGGGCCGTCCACCCCGGGGCCGCCGAGCTGGTGCTGGTCAGAGGCCAAGAGTCCTTCAGAAGCAAATGCAAAGCAAGGAAAAGTGCCAGCAGAGACAGCTAGCCGTGCCGTAGAAATGCGAACGCAGGGCATGCCCCCCAATTACGGTGCAGTCGCTGCAGCAGTCCTGACTCCTGGGCTGTTGGGGTAACTCCCCACAAACACACCCCCAGCTCGGGTGCTCTGGACACGGGAGATCCGCTGGGGAGGCTCACGGAGCAGAGACTGAACACCAGGAGCCGTTAGTGAGAAGGAACGGTGTCCACTTTCTCTGCCTCCGTCACAGGGCTTCATAGCGCACCTGCCGCGTGGCAGGAACATAGCAAGTGATGAACAGATGGGTAAACGGATCGATACGATCACAGAATGCAAATAGAGAGCCGTGTCTGTGCCGCCCCAGGCCCTGTGGTCATGGCCACGTCCAGCCACTCCCTTCCTCCCACGGAGACCCTCCTGGTGACGCGGAGCGCCCGCTCGGGAGCCCTGGCTTATCGTCGATGGTAACTCACTTACATGCACAAAAGCATCTGTAACGTGGGCCAGACTGCCCGCGGGGCTGGAAATACACATAAAATAACACTTGTATTTCGAAGCTCTTTACTTTGGCACTGGTGTCTCACCCGCAGCATCATCACTGCCTCCTCAGAGCTCAGTCGCTTCTGCAAAACTACACACAGGGATTAAGCAAAGGAAACTGAGGAGCCAGCAGTCACAGCCCGCTGAAGCTGGCTGGCCCCGGCCTGGGAGAGCCGGCGGCAAAGTCCGGGGATGCCAGGGCGGCCACTAAAGATGGGCTCTGGAGCGAGGCTTCCCACGTGGGAGACGGGACCCTGCTACAAAGCCGGGCTTGTGGCTTCCGGACGGTGGCTTCCGGCCCCACCACCCCATCTTCTGACGCTTTCCCTTCTCTGTGGGGCTCAAGCTCCTGAGACGTGCATTTTCCTCCGTGTGCTCGGGGCTCGGTCAGCGGCGCACGGAAGGTGACGACCGAGATGGTGCTCATCAGTTGCAAACGGTCACCTCTCTGTTGTGAAATAGGGGCCTCGGATTCAGCCTGTGGCTGGCGTGGGGACTCCTGATTTATGAAAATAATTAATTAGAAAGGAGTACCAATGGGTTTCATCAAATATGCTAATTTCTCTCTAAACGCAGGTTCCCGTGAAGCAGCCTGCGCTTGGCTGGACAGCCGTGTCCTTGAGACGGAGGCACCCCGTTGCTGTGAGCTCAGCTCGGCAGATGGCCCCGGTCACCCCAAGTGGCTGAGCCTCTCTGCACCTCAGCCTCCTCACTGGGGCCACGGAAGCGCAGAGAGCATGACGGGATGAGGCCGCTGGCCATGGGCATTCGCGGAGCAAGTGCATCTCGAGCGCTTGGTGCGGGGCCTGGGCTCGCGGTGGGGGCGGGGGGGGGTCCTCTGAGCTGTCCCGTGCCGGCGCACATCCGTTCTCCTGGCCGTGATTGTGTTACTCCAGTCCTGTGGGACACGGATGAAGCACGCGTGTGTAATACAATCAGCAGCAAAGTCAGGAGACGAGCGGCCTCTACCCCCTTGAGGGCCACCCCACCCACACAGGCCTCTGAGAAGCTCTGAGACTCCCCTCGGGGAGCCTCCTGCTTGATTCGGTTTCTTGAACGTATTTATTTAATCTTTATTTATTTACGAGAGAGAGACAGAGCATGAGCGGGGGAGGGGCAGAGAGAGAGGGAGACACAGAATCTGAAGCAGCTCCAGGCTCTGAGCTGTCAGCACAGAGTCTGATGCGGGGTTCGAACCCACGAACCGTGAGATCATGACCTGAGCCGACGTCAGACGCTTAACCGACTGAGCCGCCCAGGCGCCCCTCGAACCTGTTTGAACAGACGGCCCACGAGCATCCGGGCTGGGGGTGTGGTCTCACTGGCCATGCTTCCCACCAGGGCAGCACCCAGGACACTGGAGGCCCCGTCGGAGGCAGGGTGAAGCCCCTGGGCTCTGGGGAGTGAACCAGCTCGGGGCCCCTGGCGGTGCGGGCGCCCCCCAGCCCGGGCTTGCTCCAGCGTCTGGTGGCCCTTGGTGCCGTGGCTGCCGGCCCAGTGGATGGACGGGCGAAGGAGGTGACGCCCGGCAGGCATGTCCAGGGAGGGTGGAGACAGGCCGGGTGGAGGGCAGAGCAGGGCGGGGGTGAGGGGGGAGCCCTCTGTGACCTGCCCTCCCACACAGCACGGGGCTGTGGCTGCGTGTGAGCCTCTGACCAAGCGCAGGATGGGGTGGGGGGAAAGGAGCAGGTGTGTCTACAGCCAAGTGAGGGAGGGGGGGGGCACGGGCCCTGCGCTTCCGGAACCCGTGTGTAGCCAGTGGCACAGAGCGAGGAGACTCCCCTCCCAATGCCCATCCTACCCATGCCCGGGGTGGGGGCGATCTGTGCACGCTTCACCTGTAAGCATCTGTTAATAAACACCGACCGCAAGGGCGCCTGGGGGCCATCGAGGAGATGCTCCTGCCTGGAGTCTTCCCTTCCTCACTCTGCCAAGCAGGCAGGCACCTTATCTACCGTGGGTGTGTGACAAGCACGGGGCTGCCAGTCCACGTGGGGACTCGGTCATGGATGAGCAGACTACGAAGAGCATTTGGGTTTTCTAAGAAAAGCTGTTCACAGCTCACATGTGATGGAGGATGGAGCCACCTTTTGGCCTAGAGAAATCAAGGTGGGCTTCTTGGAGGAGGGGACATCTGGAGAGTTTGGAGTTGCAGTCTGTGAACTGAAAGAGGCGGTCAGGAAGACTGTGACACCGGGCAGGGCCGTTTCCCTCACCTCGTCTGAGCCCCTTCTCTGTTTACCCCCCTACACGTTGCATCTAATTTCCCATGAACCCAAAAGGAGAGATAGCCGCAATTAATATCTTTATGCAAATGTTTTGTGCCTCAGGGCATACCCTTGCTGTGATTTATGAACAATGATTAAAAATAACTCACTTAATGTAATCTAACATGAACAAATATGAGGAGACGAGATTAAATTAAATTTCTTCCCCCTGGAAACAGAACTCTGAAGGTCACCCCCTCTTTGAGATGTAAGTGGTTTTCTTTGGTGGTGTTCAAGGTTTCAGGCCCCGAGATGGGAGTCTAAAGATAAAAGAAGCTGCGTTTACTATATTGTCCCAGAGTTAAGGCTCAGCCTCCAGTGTATGTTGAGCCCCTGTGAGGTTCCTTTCTGCCAGTGGAGTCGAGGTCTGGAACTGGGAGACGCTGGTACATTCTCTCAACACTGGGGTCTCTGCAGCCCACCCGCTTCCTTGCCAGGAAGGGCCCAGGGAAGAGATCAGCAGGCATCCAGAACTTTTCCTACCATCCCCACTTTAGTTCAAATTACTAGTTTCCAGACGCACCCCCCGCATACGGCTTCCCAGAAACACAGCCCCATGAGGTCACAGACCCGCGACCCAGAGCGAGGTTCCCATTTGCGCAGGCTGGCCACGCACCCTCGCTGCTGAGTCAGTGCGATCACGCCGTGCGGGGAGGGTGGGGAAGGGCGCGTTAGCGGGAAAAGCAGAGGTCAGTGTTTTGCATAGAAAGTCATTTTTAAACCCGAGACTCAGAGCAGACACCGAACATAAATCACATGACGTAGCCATTTGAACATTTATTTGCCATCCGGAACTGTGTAAAGTCACACGGGCATCTTGCTGCGCCCACACTGGAGGTGGCCACACGTCCCCGCCTGGACGGGACGCTCACGCGCTGACTCAGGCAGCATGTCCAGACATTCTCTCCAACGCTCCACATGCCACCTGCTTGGCAAGCGGGTCAGCGTGGTCGGGAAGGTACGGAGGCGTCCCCGGGGCGTCTGTGCCCTCAGCGCCCTTCCTGGGCACGTCCTGGCACTTCGGGTCGATTTCTCGATCTCTCATAGGGCTTCAGCGAGCCTTTGTTTCCAAGAACACGTACGAAGACACAGAGTCCAGCGGGTGACGCAAAACGTGTGACCATTAGCGTTGCAGGATGCAGCGAAAGCGCCACAAGCATCAGAGACCCCGGTGACTACCATTTCTTTACGATGACAACCATCCATCCGTCCGCCCGTCCAGACGGGCAGATCGCCACCCTCCACCCGGTCCCTCAGACGCTGCTCTGCACACAGTGCGGTGGGCGGGGGGCGGGGGGGCACCTTCCCTCCGCCCTGCTGTCTGCCTGGCAGTCTCGAGAACGAGAGAGCTCTTTATTTTTTTTCCTTTATGCAGACAGCATGCCGACGCTGTCTCATTCAATACCTTTGACGATTCTAAGGAAGTCTTACCTGCATCATAACAATATCTCATTGACCATATTCATTCATTCTCCGCCCATTCAGCACTCCCTGAGCACCTGCTTCCTTCCAGGCGCCTTCCAGGGAGGGTGATGCAAATCAGCCATGAAGAAAATGGTACCGTCCTCAAGTTCACGTTGTAACGGAATATCTCCTCTCCAGCACATTCTGATATTCACTGTCGGGCCTATAAAAGAATGCCACATTTCACCAATTCTAGGATGAATCACGGCTCACAGCGCCTTGGAAATCTGCACGTACTTCGTCATGCCTGTTGGCCAGAGGGTGGTCTTATCAAGTGGTCAGTGGCTAGGTGTGCGCACTGAAACTTGCAGCATGGGACCGTTGGCTTGGAGAATCCAGACCCCCGAGTGGATCATCCCCTTAAGGAATGCTACACGGGTGCTTGTGACCACAGAGGAGCGTGCTGTGTGGAAAATCAGAATACAGGAGATTCTTAATCGACAAGGTCCAGAGAATCGGATTGTACGTATGAAGCAATCTTAAGAATATGGAGGTTGGTCAGCGGAAAAACGGCCCCAAAAATGTCCGTGTTGTAATCTCTGGAACCGAAGAACACGTAAGGCTACGAGGCAGAGAGGAATCAAGGTTGCGGGAGGAAGTGAGGATGCTAACCATCTGGCCCTGGAACAGGGAGTGTTTGCTGCCTCTGGAGGTGGTGGAAGGGGCCAGGAGCCAAGGAGTGGGGAGCCTCCCGAGGCTGGGAGAGGCCAGGTAGTGGTGCTTCCTCGCCCCTCCCGAGGCGATCGGTCCTGCCAGCACCTCGATTTCGGCCCGGGGACATCCACGTCAGCTGTGTGCCCTACAGAACCAGAAGGTAATAATTTTGTATCGCTCTGAGCCACTAAATTCATGAAAATTTGTTACACATTGATTGGAAAGCAATACAAACACATTAGCAAATTGATTTCCCTTCCATGTTCCTTACGTCCACACGAAAGTGATGTAAACAGTCTACAATGTGTATACTCACGCCAAGTGACGGGAGAGCATCGCTCACAAGGATTGCTTGTGGCTCACCCGGGTAATCAGTGGCAATGACACCTTGCATCTAGTGAATAGGTAATGACAAAGTGACATCGTTATCTATGCACCCATTCTCAGATGCGGAAACTGAGGTTCTACGGTTAGAGGTGCCGGTAAGTACGCGCCTTGATCTCACTCCTCAGCTTACTCCCAAGTCCTTGTCTCCCGGAGCACCCTTCTGGCCCGAGGTGTGTCCAGGTCTCGGGAGGAAAAACCTGACCTTGGAGCTCAGACCTGGGGACTTGGGATCTAAGCCACGTGATCTAAAGGGCATGGGGCGCACCCTTGCCATCTGGTCCCGGAGGAGGACAGCTGTGCTGGCCCCGCTTCTTGCCCCACGGCCGGCCTGGGGTCCTGCCCCTCCTGCACAAGATGCTGTGGCCCGTTACGAGTCTGAGAGGTCACCCGGGCGGCTTTCTCCCCGGTGACCCGCACCAGTGGGCTGGCTCTCTGCAGAAGCGTTTTCTAGAAGATTCAGGTGCTGAGCGCACGTCTGCACTTGCAATTCTGTGGCAATGACCTCTGAAAACAACTCTCACAAAAGTGTCACTTAGGGATTTTTATGACCAGAGCTGTCCATCCGTCTCCCCAACAGGCCAGCTCTGGGCTTTCCGTGAAAAAGGCTTCCAGAAAACTGCGCAAATAAATCACTAATTCCTTTCTTCCATGACCTGGAAGAACACTTGATAAACTTGAAAGGTGGAAGGAGGAGGCGCCTCCCCCAGACTCCGTACGCTCCACGGGCACCGAGGGCCTGCTCTCGCCCCGGCCGCACCCCGTTCCTCACGCTGTTGGTGACGCTCAAGTGCGCTGAGGTCCCTCCACCCCTCAGGTCACCAGAGAAAGTGTATGGGCTTCCGGTGGGAGAGCAGGATTGAGCCGAGGTTTGCAGAACTCACTCGGAGCCCCTGGGAAGTGACCCGCGTTGACCATCCTTTATGGGAAACGGCGCCGTGGAAACTGCTCACCTCGCACCTTGGGGGCCCCGACGTAGCTTCGAGGAGCCAGGGGCCAGGAAGGTGCCCTCTGCCCAGGGGCTGCTGGTCACCCACGGCCTCACCCCCCCGAGCCTGTCTGCTCCTGTTCCCTCTGCCTCTCCTGACGACCTTTGAGTCGGACCCCAGCAGGTGCCCTGCGGGCTAATCCCTGGGCAGAGACAGTATGAGTTCTCTGCCTAGACGTGTCTCAAGACAGGACAAAATACCAGGAGACCTTCCGCCGCCCCCCGCCCCCCTCAGAGCTGTGCGACTCCAGGCAGGCGCTGACCGCCCCGCCCCCTGGTTCCCGTCTGCAGCATGCGACAGCCACGCCGCCGTCGACGGCCTGCGTGCAAGGTGCGTGTGAAAGCTTTTGAAAGTAACAGGTCTGCCGGTGGAGGGCGAGGGTCCGCCTGTGGTGGCGTGCCGGAGAGCAGAGCGTCTCGGGGTGAGGGGCCGCTCACCCCACACGAGTCCTACGGAGCCCACCCGCTACTACAGGGCTCCGGGCAGTGCATGTACCGCTTCCTCGGCCGCCCCCGCCCGACCTGTGACCCGTGCTGTCCCGTGACTGACCTGAGCGCCGAGACGGCCTGTGCCTGCCCCCAGCCCTTGCCATCATTCCGTGCGGGCGGCCGTCCGGGGTTTGGAGCAGACGCCGGAGCTATGGGGGGGCCTCCTACGGCCCGGGGGCCTCTCCTGCATCCGGACGGCCCCGCGCCAGCATCCGGGGGGCCGAGCAGACGGGAGGGGATGTCTGTCTGTCCCGGATCATCTGTAGCGGGGCTTTGCGGTCCGTGGGGAAGAGGAGGGAGTCCGCACCCCGTTTGTTGCAGGAATCAGTTTCCCAGACCCTCACGGCGGAGGGCCTCTGGTCTGAACATGAAGGAATGAGGGGAGGCCGGGGGTGGGACGCCGGGCAAGCCTGCACCTCCCCTCGTCTGAGGAGAGGACTGTTGGGGGGCTGTCAGCCGGTACCCGCAGGGCCTCCCGAAGGGCAGGGGAGACGGTGGTGAGGCCGATGAGGACTCCCCGGACGAAGAAGGACCGAGCCCCTCCTCGTGCCTGGGCCTCCCCGGCGGCCTCCCGCTGGCCCGTGCCTTCCTGGGAGACGAGGTCACAGGGCTCCATGTCACCAGGGAGCGGAGGGCGTGTGCCAGGCTGCCAATCACGAATTTGCTTGGACCGGGCCCAGTAACCAAGTGGTCGACAACCTAGCGCTTGGTCCGAGCTCGCGGCCAAGGAAAGGGCCAGGTTTTGGAGGAGGGGCCTGGAGGAGGCAGACGCAGGCGCGCGGGGAAGGCCGGGAGGAGACGTCCCCAGACGGCCAGACGCCCGCAGGATGGCCCTTCTCCGGGACGACAGGTGGCCCGAAGAGAGCGAGAGCGTGCTCTGCTCCCAAAGGCGCCGGCGTGCTCATCGTCCCCGGGGGGAGCGAGGGCTGGCGCGTTCTGCTCTGGGCTCACGGGACGCCCTCCTTGCCAGCCTCGGCCCCGTCTCGGGGCTTCGGGGTCCGTCCTTGTGCTGCCGGCTCCGTGCGGAAGCCCCGCCACCTGAATCTCTCACCCTGATATCTGGCTGGTCCCCCCCCCCCCACCAGGTGACCTGCCTGCGGCAAGAGTCCTGTCGGGCCAGGTCCCAGCCTCCTTCCGGCTCCCGCGCCCCGACTGCAAACCTCCACTTTGTTGTTGCTGCTGGAGGAACTGGAGCGGCCGCAGCGGGAGTGCAGCCGAGGAAAGCCACAGGGGTCACGGGCGTGGGCAGGGCCCGGCGCCACAGGCGGCCACGCAGTGCCCCGAAGCAGCAGCGGGTGTTACGGACGCGATCGAGAATCACACCCAAGGCTAGTGAGCATGTGTCAGGACTCGGAGACGCCGGCAGAATAAACGGGCACATCACCTCATGTATGCATGTATGTGTGTACGTACATGTGTGTGTACGTATGTGTGTATGTGTGTATGTACGTACGTATATATGTATGTGTGTGTACATACGTATGTATGCATGTGTGTGTATGTATGTGTGTATTGTGTATGTACGTGCGTATGTATGCATGTGTGTACGTACGTGTGTGTACGTACATGTGTATGTGTGTATGTACATACATATGTATGTGTGTACGTATGTGTGTACATATGTGTGTATATATGTATGTACGTATGTGTGTATGTACGCTCGCGTGTGTACGTACATATGTATATGTGTGCGTACTTATGTGTGTACGAATGTACGTATGTGTGTATGTACGTACGTGTGTATGTACGTATGTATGTGTGTGCGTATGTATGTATGTGTGTACGTGTGTGTGCGTACGTGTGTGTATGTGTATGTACGTATGTGTGTATGTGTGTGCGTGTGTGCGTACGTGTGTACATATTCAGGTTCTAGTTAGTTAACATACAGTGTCGCATCGGTTTCAGGAGTAGAACCCAGGGTCTCATCACTTACATACAACACCCAGTGCTCATCCCATCAAGTGCCCTCCTTCATGCCCATCCCCCATCCGGCCCATCCCCCACCCACCACGCCCCCAGGACTGCCCAGTTCATTCTCTATTATTAAGAGTCTCTCATGGTTTGGGACACCTGGGCGGCTCAGTCGGTTAAGCGTCTGACTTCTGCTCAGATCACAATCTCACCATTCGTAGGTTCGAGCCCCACGTCAGACGCTGTGCTGACAGCTCGGAGCCTGGAGCTGCTTCGGATTCTGTCTCCCTCTCTCTCTGCCCCTCCCCCCACTCACACCCTGACTGTCTCTGTCTCTCACAAATAAATAAACATTTAAAAATAAAAAAATAAGATTCTCTTGTGGTTTGTTTTTCTCTTTTCTTTTTCCTCCCCTTCCCATGTGCTCATCTGTTTTGTTTCTTAAACTGCACGGAGGAGTGAAATCACATGGTTTCTGTCTTTCTCCGACTGACTTACTTCACTTTGCTTAATACCCTCTAGTTCCATCCGCGTTGTTGCAAATGGCAAGACTTCACTTTCTGCCGGCCGAGTAGTGTTCCGTTGTGTGCACATGCCACGCCTTCTTTGGAGACAGTCTGGGGAAAGGTGTAAAGTGTTATGAGGACTGAGCCTGAGTGTGGGGTCACGTACTGGTGCCAGAAGCAGGTCCAAACCCGGTCCTCGGGCGCCTTTTCCGAAACCACAGTTCCGGCCGTCACCCTGCACTGCCTGGGACAGGGGCGGACGTGGTCCAGGCCTGGGAGCCTGCAGGGGGCAGGGACCCAGCCCCGCCCAGTCGGGGTCAGGACACCTGCCCGGGGAGGTCAGCCAGGGCCGGACACAGACTTGAGGACAAGGGCTGGATCCCATCAGGAGGGAGAAGGAAAGACCGGAAACGGGAAGCGAAGGAAGTGTGGCTGGGGTGGAGCGAGAAGTCGCTGGGGCCTGTAGCAGAGCAAAGGCACCTCCGGGTCCTGGTGGAGCAAAGGCTTTGGGGGAATCGGGGAGGCGGAAAGCCCCTGGGACACCCCCAAGCCTATCTACAGGACACCCAGCCCCGCACAAGGCCCCCCAACAAAACCGATGGCTTCTCCATTCTTCATTAGCTTCATGAGCTCAGACCACTATTTCCCTGAGCCTCTTTGCGCTTGTGCGGATGGCTTCTTTCGCTCATTCATTCATTTGTTCGAGGACAAATTAACTCTCAAGCACTGGAATCATCTGGAATCATATGCTCTATGGCAGAAGCTGAGGAGAGGAGACGCATTTCTCAAAATCCCCAGCGAGAGAGCCCTGGCCCCCAGACGGCGCCTTGCCACCCCACCCCCACTGGCCATTCTATGCAGAGGACTGTTTGGAGCCAGGAATATGTAGAGCTGTGACTTCATAATCTGAGATTTATGCAGCATTAAGTTCCAGCCAGTACATGGTGATAAAGAAGACAGAAGTGCCCAGTGTCCCCACCCTGCTGTGCGAGGGGAGACAGGGCGGGAGCTGCGGTGGGGGCCGTCTCCAGGTGCCCCAGGCGTAGATGGCCGGTGCCTGCAAAACCCCTCGGAAGAGGGTCACGGTTGCAGCCTTGGATTCCCAGAGAGCACTGGGGGTGCCTGGCTGTCCACTGGCTCAAGGGGTGGGTTCAGAGTGTCCACAATCCCTCAGGAAGGGCGCTGAGTCCCTCCCAGCAGTGAGGTCCAAGCGCGACGCTGAGCCACTAGCACCTGCTTGGGCTTTAGCTGAAGAATGTTCAATGAGTCAAGACTCACTTGGTTGTAACAATAAACACTCACCTTGATGTTGCTAAAGGAGAAAGATGGCAACTCATCAGGTATTTTTCTATAAAAAGTAAACCATAACAGGGCACCTGGGTGGCTCAGTCAGTTAAGCGTCTGACTCCTGATTTCAGCTCAGGTCATGATCTCACATTCTTGAGTTCGAGTCCCATGCTGGGCTCTGTGCTGACAACACTTGTGCTCTCTTTCCCTCCCTTTCTCAAAACAAAATAATAAATAAACATTTAAAAATAAACTGTAAACTCAGGAATATGGAGGCCACTGTGATTTTAAGTATCTGAAGACCTACGGGGGAAGACCTTACATAGTGCCTTATTTCAGAAAAAGTCTACAGAATAAAATATTTTCATACCCACCACTTGGTGTTCTCGAAACATAATATATTTCTGTACTTGGTTTAGATTATTTTCTTTTAAAAAAATGCTAGGGGCACCTGGGGGGCTCAGTCGGTTAAGCATCCGACTTCAGCTCAGGTCATGATCTCACGGTTCAGGTCATGATCTCAC
>NW_024080636.1:7136501-7160781 GCF_003009895.1 Hyaena hyaena | reverse complement strand
TGAAACAGGCTCCAGGCTCCGAGCTGGCAGTCAGCACAGAGCCCGACGCGGGGCTCGAACCCACGAACCGCGAGATCATGACCTAAGCGAAAGTCGGACGCCCAACCGACTAAGCCACCCAGGCGCCCCAGTATCATCCTGTCTTAATCACCATAGGTTTACAATAAATGTTGATAACTGGTGGATGTGTGAAGGTCAGAGTACAATGAACAAAGTCTGTAAGCCTCACGTGTGCTAAGGTGATGGCAAACACTCACGTCCCTTTCCAGCTATCTCAGCAGTGAGGACAATAAAGTCTCCCAACTGTGGTTTCATCCATCACAGATGATGGAGGAGGAGGACTCCGGCTGTATGTGCCTGCACACTCCCGTTCTCCCCTGCCCTTCTGGGGCTCTGTGATTGCTTCATTTTTCACTTCCCATCTGTTGGAAGAATTTCCTCTCCCCAAACTTGGAAAGCAGGTCTTCGTGTGATGATCCCTTTCTGTGTGCCTTCATCTGGGAGTGTCCTGGGCGCTCCTGGGGGACAGCTTTGCCAAGACAGACTCCGAGAGAGCCTCTCCCCTCCACGTCCCTCTGGCCCCCGCGGCTTCTATGGGCACCTGCCGTCACGATTCGGTGCCCACCTGTGGGTGATGTGCCATTTACCTCTGGCTGCTCTTCCTTGTCATTGGTTTCCAGAAGCTTCACTGTGATATGTGCGGGCACGAATGTTCGGGGATTATTTGATTTGGGCTTCGCTCATCTTTCCCAGTCTGTAGACTTCCGTCTCTCAGCACATTTGGGGCTATTTCAGCACCTAGTTCCCTGACCACCCTTCCCTCTCCTGGGACCCGGGCTCATGGGTGCTGGAGATTTGCTTATTTTTCGTGGTCCCAGAGGCTCTGCTCATTTCCTTCTGTCTTTGTCTCCTATTGTTACAAACGGGGAAATTCCTTTGCTCTGTCCTCAACTCCCAGACCCTGTTCCCTCCCCTCCACCCCAGAAACCCCAGGAAGTTTACTTAAAGTTTCTGTTACTGTGCTTTTCAATTCTATGGTTTCCACCTGATACTTTTTTTTTTTAACAACTTCTCTTTTTCCTCCAAGATTTTCCTTTTTTCCCCCTTTTATTTCAAAAGAATTTGTAACTGATTCTTGATGCATTTTTATGACAACTGCCTTAAAATCTGGTAGGGTAATCCCAACATCAGATTCGTCCTGGCGCCAACATTTGCCGGTTATATTTTCTCGCTCACGTTGTGGTTTTCAGATGCGCCGCGGACATTTCGTCTGTCATGTTGGAAGACGTCGGGCCCTATTTAAATAGCTTATTTTAGCAGGCTGCCACTCGGCCTGCACTGGCCACAGGCGCTGGCGATGGTCACGCGAGCAGCTCACTTTCCAGGGTCCTTGTGGTATTATTTTGGGCTCCTCGGCTTATTGGGTGCTGTGGGGGTCCCCGCTGGTCCCTCCCAGACCCACCTGAGGGGGCGAAGGGCCTTCTGCAGACCAGACCCCCATGTGCCTCTGGATGGGGGCGTAAGTCAGGAGTCCCTGGCCAGGCATTCCTGGGGCGGGGTCCCCCAACTCCTCACTGTCTGTGGCATGAGCAGGGTCCCCAGGTTACACCATTTGTTTTGGGGGGTCCCTCTTGCCCCGGCCCCAGCCATCCCTGTATCTCTGCTCAGAAGGGGCTCTAGGCCTGGTGGGGAAGGACAACGTCTGCCCTGGCAAAGCTCCCAACTGCTCCCCATTGCTGGTGGCTCTGGGTTGTCGGGGGGACTGATGTTCAATCCGGGGGGCGGGGGGAAGCCAGCTGGGCTGCGTCTGCTTCTCTTCAGGGACAGGGAGCATCAGGGTCCCTTTTTCCTAAGGGCAAGGGGACCCGGCGTGTGGGCTGCTGCACTGTCCATGTCTCCTGGGTTCTAACCAGGTTTTCTTCCTCCTGCTGCTTTTCGGAATCCCCTCCACCGCCACCCCACCCCCACCCCACCCCCAGCTGTTTCCTGCCTTATTCCGGATTTACAGCTGTGTTTGGCAGAGGCAGAGGCTCGTCCAGGCAGACCAGCTGCAAGTTGTCAGCGAGCGACCTCTCTGTGCAGGGGAGTCACGGTCTCTGCAGCACGGCCCCCGAGCTCCCCAGCTCCAGACTGTGCAGCCCCCATCGGATGACCAGCACGCAGCACATCTCACTGACACTGTGAGGTCTCTGGCTGGAGCACCTCCCCTGGCTGGAGCACCTCCCCTGGCTGGAGCACTTTCCCTGGCTGGAGCACCTCCCATGGCTGGAGCACCTCCCCCGGCTGGAGCACTTTCCCTGGCTGGAGCACCTCCCATGGCTGGAGTACCTCCCATGGCTGGAGCACTTTCCCTGGCTGGAGCACCTCCCCCGGCTGGAGCACCTCCCCCGGCTGGACCACCTCCCCCGGCTGGAGCACATCCCCCGGCTGGAGCACCTCCCCTGGCTGGAGCACATCTCACCAACAGTGCAGCGCCCCTGGCTGGAGCCCCTAAGTCCACATCACCGCTGGCTTTCTCCATCTTGGGAAAATGCAGACCACCACCTCCTCCCTGTTGTTGGGACCAGAAACCAGCGAGTGGTCTTAGGCCGGCAGGTGTGTGCAGCCGCACACGTGTGGTGGTTGTGGGCTGTGTACCTCTGTCCCAGCTCCTCTATTCAGGGCCGCAGCAGTGACCCGGGTCCGAGAAAAATCCCCGCTGCTCACACCTCCGGGACAGACTCCTCTTGGGCCACTGCTTCCTCTCTTCTGCCGCAGCAGCCCCTAGACCCAGGCTGGGCCCTCCCTCAAGTTCACTAATACCCCCCTTCCTCCCCTCCCCCGCAATGCGGTGACCCCCTTCTCCCGCACCCCCCCGCCCCTCCCCCCGCTGCCCGAACTCCCAGGCACGGACCCGCAGACTGCGCCGGTGCACGTGTCACTCCGTGTCCTCTCTGTGTGGGTTGTTGGTCTCCTCCCCTCACCTGACTGGGTCCCCGCCCACTGCCACCTTCTCAGAGAGCTTCTGTCCTGGGGACGCCAGCCTTCCCACCCTCAGCACCATCTTCCGGGACTTGCCTCATTTTACCTTTCCCAAAGCACAGGAAGCGGTCTCAGCGGCCTATTTGGTTACTTATTTCATGTGCTGGGTACCCACCTCCTGTCGCGAGGACCCCCCGCAATGGTCCCGGCCACCGCTGCCGTCCCAGGACCCATGGGCCGCCTCCCACGGGATAGGAGCCCAGTGACGACTGGCTGCAGAGTGAGCAGGGCCGGTGAGAAGGCAGACGTGCCGGCGGGCGGCGGGCACCCATGCAAGGTCTCCGAGCAGAGTCCCTGGGCTCCTTGCACCCCCTCCACCCTGGAACAGTCTTTCTCATGGACAGAGAGAGTGAGAGTCACGGGTGGGCAGAGCCAGGGGCTGGGATGGGGGGGGCTGCCTCGGCCGTGTCCAGACCAGACCAGACCCTATCCCAGCACCCCGATTTCTGGAGCGCCTACGAAGCTCAGTCTCTATCTCCAGCTGTGTTTCTAAACCAGATGGGAAGGAAGAGGAGCTCCATGGCCGCACATGCCCCAGATCTGGTGGCAATGGCACTCAGCGCGGGGACTGTCCCACTCTGCCCACTCACCGCTCATGGACACCTGGCCAGACCAGGGTCCCTACAATTATTATGGAGGGAGGGAGGGGAGAGGCGGGAGAGGAGCAGGCAGGGAGGGAGTCCAGCCTGGCAGGGAGATGGAAGGGAAGAATCCAATATGCAGAAAGGCAGAGGCAGGATGGGAGACATAAAATTGAGAAATAATTCTCAAATTGGATGCTGGCTCTGGCATGGATTTATAGCATATTATGAGATTCTAATGCAAACCAGGGCTCTGGATTTCTTTTTTTATTATTATTATTTATGCAGAAAACTGGCTGAGAGATCAGTGCGGAGATTCATGAACTTGAACTACACTAGATCTAGTACTGGTGATTTTTTTTCTTTTGCCTCTGCCTCCCTAGTTTTCAGTGTGTGTAGCTCTCAATGGGGAAATCATCTTCCCTTTGATTTCAAACGTTCTCTGAGTCTTTCAGAATCTTTGGGGCTACACTGGGAAGTTGGTGAGTCATTCACTCAAGAGCCTGGGCTGGTAGATATGGATTTATAGACACAATGTCTGCAGAAAAAGAGTCTCTCGACCCAGAAGGACCATGAAGCAATTTCACTGCAAAACATGGTCTTTTTTATTAGCCTCATCCATTCATTCATAAGCTACGGTATCGCAAGTGTGCAAAGATTCAGCCATCCATCCCCCCATTCATTCCAGGGCCAGGTATTCAATGTCTGTTGTGTGGAGGGGCCTGCGGGACTCTACACAGGATGGAGTGGAGGGGAGCTTCCCTGCTGTTTGTAAAGACCAGAGACAGAATTCGCAGCAACTTGCAAGCACTGCGTGGCTTGCCGGCTGTGAAAGAAGGGAGGTGCTGGCTGGTTGTGCGAATCTGAGCACACATAGTGACGGGCTCGGGGCCCAGAACTTTCCACTGCTCGGGTCTGACTCGCTCATAGGCTGATGAAAATACGTGCTGCGTCCTTGGGAGAAAAAAAACAACTATTTTATTTACTTATGTAATCACTTCAGACATAATCAGTGATGTCTAATTTTTTTAAATTTCTATAGACTATCAAACGTACCTCAATACAGGGAGGTGTTATTTCTCGTATTTGCTTCATCTGTAACGTTTTCTTTTTTAATCTATTTTTTGCAGGTGACAGATGCTGTTATCTTTCGCTCCTAAACATTCCAGCGTGGATCTCTGAAAACTGGGCATTTTCATGTAAAACCAAATGCCATGATCACATCTGGCAACTGACAATGATTTTTGATGTTGATCCAGCACCCAGTCTGAGGTCAAACACCCCATTATGAGTGCTAATGAATGTGGCTGGAGAGTCGGCCAGCTTGGACGAAAATCCCAAAGAGGCTGATGTGCTGGTTTGCTGGTTAATCTCCTGAGTCCCTTTCCTGCTCACAAGACACTCCCCCCCTTTTATGTAATGTGTTGACTTGTTCTAGAAGTCAGAGTGGTCGTCCTACAGGATGCCAACCACACAGGATGCACATGATTGATCCTAGTGGTGCCATGAAGTTGATCTTCTGTTCCCTATTTTTTTAGAAATGGAAGGCAGAGGATTGGCTTGTCTCCAGTTGAGTGTTCCTGGCAGGAGAATTTCATAGCTGGAACTGTGTGACCCCCACTGTGTCACGTCAGGAGATGCACTTTGTGACTGTCCCACCCTTAGAGACACTAAGATCCATCAGCGTTTCTGGGTGGCAACATCTTGAGCACCCCCAATGCCAGCTTCCACATCCGCCATTCAACTACCAGATTCGTCCATTGATGGGCATTGCCAATTAATTCCGCAGAAGCTGCAAAACAGTGACTTCTAAAATTCTCTGATTCCTTCTATATTTAACTACTTAAAATGTTTAATGAATACAACTAAAAGGAACAGCAACATGTACTCAGTGGCATCTCTGTATGTCAATTTATTTTTATGTGCAGTGGGTGAGGGGCTGATCCTGTCCCGCCCTGCACTTCTTTAGAAGAGGGTGGGTGCAGAGTTATTTCAATCCTGTCTGTGTTTACTGAGAGTTGAGTCTACACAGTGCTCTTTGGGGAGGAGCCCTGAGATACCTTCCGCCTTCCAGGAGTGGATCTCAGGGAGAGAGATGACACACACAGTCCCTCACACTCCACGTTCAGCGACACTGTCCTGTGGGAGTAGCAGCATTGACAAAAGAGCAGATATGATCAAATTTGCCTCCACGGAGCAAGACAATCCAGCAGAAGACGGGGCATGGATGTTTACACTTGAAGGATGAGCTGAGCTTCCAGATGAATGTGGGACAGAGCACCCAGCTTGTGCACAAGGGTGGAAGGGCGCAGAGACGGTTGGGTGGTATGCCCGGCACGGTGGCCGGGCGTGGATGGAACAGGGCAGAGGAATGGTGTAATTGTTCCTCCAAATCACGACCTGCTCAAGACTGAAAGCACTAAACGTGGGACCATCTCGGGCAAGCCAGGAGATACGGTTTCTGTGAACTCGTGGCTCAATGTAGGGAATGATGGAAAATGAAACTGAAGAATTTCTCAGGGATCGAGGAAGGACCCCGCTGTTAGGAAAACAAATCTGCAGGTACTGGTTTTTTCATCAGTGTGGTTTGGTGGAATAACGGTCCCCACCAAGGATGCCTGTGTCCTTGCTCTACAGAAACTGGGAATATGTTAGGTTACGTGGCCAAGGGGAAGTAAGACTGCACATGGCATGAGCTGCTGATGGGCTGGCCCTGAGATGGATTATCCAGAGCAGCCCAGTGTAATCACAAAGGCCCTTAACGTGGATGTTGGGGGCACAGGAGGAGAGTCAGAGAGGGAGGTGTGTCTGTGGCAGTGAGGTCAGTGTGCCATTGGCTCAGCAGGACTGGACCCTTCACTGTCGGCTTTGCGGATGGCAGAAGTCCTGAGCCCACAAATGCATGCAGCCTCTAGGCACTTGGAAGGGCAAGGGGACGCACTCTCTTTTAAAGCTCCAGAAACAAGCACATTCCTGCCGGCACCTGATTTTTCCAGTGAAACCCAAGTCAAACCTCTGACCTCCAGAACTGTAAGGTAACAAGTTTGTTGATTCGTCACACCAGCCACAGGGTTATGACGCCATTGGCTATGATAGGAATAGGGTGACTCTCTTTTTGGCTTGTTTTTAATTTCAGAGAGAGAGAGAGCACAGCAGAGGGAGGGGCAGAGGGAGAGAGAGAGAATCCCAAGCAGGCTCCATGTTCAGTGCAGAGCCCGACATGGGGCTCGATCCCATGACCCTGGGATCTTGACCTGAGCCAAAATCAAGAGTCAGACGCTCCACCGACTGAGCCATCTGGGTGCCCCTGGAGTAAGGTGGCCCTTAGATTTCATTTTGGAAAACTAGGTGGATCATGGGACCATTCATTAATGAATAAGGAGAATTATATTCAAGGACAGAGATGATACAATCCTTTCTAGGGGACTCAAGCGCCCATCTTTTCTGTAACCATGGACAGCGACAACCGTCACACACAGGCTGGCTGGACCTGGAGAGATTCTCAACACATGCTTTTTAGCATCTCTGCATTATAGGAGTGAGGAAATCCTCGAAGCCAGCCCCGCGCAGACTGACAGTGAAAACCCCTGACAGTATCACCCAGTGTCTGGGCCCCTCTCTCCCACCAGGCCTGGGGATGCCATTCTGTTATTTCCTGTCTCCTGATCTGAATAGCCTCCAAGTCAATCAAACTCTTGGCCTCTTGCAATAACTCTAGTGGATACTTATCGTTCGATTACCCAAACAAGAGAACCTCCTTTGGAAAAAAAATGTTGTGTTAAACTCCAGATTTGTAGAGAGGAATACACCCTTTCACCTCAAGACTATCCGTCACATCACCGAATCCAGGGTAATTTTAGAAAGCGTTTCCCTGGCCAGCACTGTGTTCCACAAGTGGGCTCCTGGTATGGTCACTTGGTGGAGTTTAACCTCAAGCGGGTGAGGAAGGCCTGTTCTGGGGGTCACAGAGCTGTTGACTGGGAAGCCAGTCCTGTGAGCCCACCACCATCTCTCTGGTGGAGGAAGTCATGATACAGTCATGTCAGGAGACTTGTGTGTGTCAGTACCAGTGGGCTGAGGCAGGAAAGGTTTGTTTCTTACCCACGTTCCGCAGGAGCTGTGGGTTTACTGCTCTGTGCGTCTTCGTCGATCTGGGGTTTGAGGAGGAGGAAGAGCCTGTTTTGGCCGCCAGTGAGCCCAGGGCAGGTGGACACTGTGGCACAGCCACACAGCAGCCGTGAGCTTCTGCTGGGAGGCGAGTGAGTGAGTCCCGCCCACATTCCATTGGCCAAGCGAGTCTGGGCCAGTCGGGCATCCCCCTTCACTGAGACGAGGCGTGCGGGCTGGGGAGAAAATGACAACCCACTTGGGTTTATGAGAAGCACTGGAGATGACGGGTGAGACCGGAGGAACAGCGATGAGTTCCAAACGCTCCTGAACGCAGTCGCCGCTGGACTTGAAGATCTAACCAGCCACTTCATTTTAAGTAAGCAGTGCTGAATCTGGGATTTCTGCCGTGGGGTTATAAACATCCTCCCTGAGGCTTACTCAATCCCTTAGAGATGGGGCCTGCTAAGGAATTTTTGTGACGCTGACTCTAGGATAGGCTTCCATGGATGTGACCTTAAATGTGCACCATCCATATTCATTCAGTCCAGTCATGATGATGACACGGGGATCAAAAAATCCTCAGGTGAAATTTCTTGGTCAGTCTTTTCATTGAATTAGAATATAAATGAAGTAACTTTGCATGTCTTATGTTTATAGCTCACTGCTCTTTTATAAAGGGAGATAAATATGTAAAGTCAGATTTGAAAAAAACAGGATACGGCTGGCTCCCCAGAGACCTTCTCTTGACCCTCCCCCCCAACACCCACTTTATGTTAAAGAGACGAATCAGCTCCGCCTCCTATCGATAAGGTCCATCCGCATTGCCGTGCTCAGCAGCATATATTTCATTGTATGAATAGACTGAAATCCGTTTATACATTCTGTTGTTCACACACATTCGCGTTGTTTCCAACGTTAGGCTTTTACAGCTGTGGCTGCCGTGAGCATGTCTGCCCTTTCTCGTGTTCCATGTCCACTGGGGGTGGATGCGAATGCCACACCACCGGTTGGGGGGGGGAGGGGAGTGCCTGGATCTGTGCTGTGGGTGCCTCACTTTCTTCTAGTTCTGCCACTCACCAAGTTTGAGGCTCCTTGAGGTGCATTGCCAGGTCATTTGGAATTGTCTTAACTACCTGTCGAGCTGAACTCTAACGGCTCTGCGATGTCCTTTGGGACATGCCGTCCACCGTTGGGTGTCAGTCTAGCCAATCGCGTTCTCTCCCGTTAGTATTCGCAGGGTGCCCTTCCTCCTGCCGATCCACTATCCACCTGCCTTGTTCCTCTTTTCAGTGGGACCGTGCTGTTTTCGTTCGAGTTTTTTTTAATCCACTCTGCTCATCTTTGTCTCATATTTGGAACATGCAGTTAATTTTCATTTAATGCATTCAATTGAATCATACGGAATTGCCAGTAGTTGATGATTTTAACCAACAAAAAGACGATTTCATATGATTCAACAACGCAATTACTATGTATTTTGTTTAATTCTCTAATATTACCATTAGCTTTCTATTTGTCTCATATTTCCCCCTTTTCTTTCTCTTCTTGAATTATTTATATTAATCTAGTATGTTTTATTATTCCATTTTCTTTGCCATTAGCGTGTTATACAACCTTTTCTTATTTTAGTGACTGAAATGGAGATTGTAATAGGCATCTCTGGTACATCCCCACAAACTACCTGAAATTAGTAGTTGTCTTACCTCCTGGGCGAGGTCTCCCAGCGCTTACATTTCATTCACCAGGCTGCCTCCTTTTGGGTGCAGTATAGAGTATTTTCTCAATTCTTTACTAATTCTTCAATTCCTCCCAATAATAGGATTATAATTCATGCCATGTAACACATGACTTTGTAGCTCCTCCAGTGGGGAGGAGCATGTGTCCCAGAGCCACGGTACTCAGCTGGGCCATGTGACATGTGGGGATGGCACGAGGGTCAGAGTGGACCACTGCCAGCACAACACCTCGCCAGGCAGCAGGTACTTTCTGCCGTTCCCGTCACGCTTCACCCACTTCCCACTTGTGGGACATGTTCTCACTCTCCAGGGAGTCCAAGAGGAATGGCCACAGTGGCAAAGAGACAGAGGAGCCCAGTGCACCCAGTCCATTGGAAACCTCACTTAATTAATCTTCACCTTAGTTTTCCAATTTTTCATGTCTAGCATTTCCAGTCGGATCTCTACATAGCTTCTTTCTATCTGACAAAATTCCCAGTATGGTCCCGCCTCTCTGCGAGGTCCTAGGCGGCTGCCATCAAAGGCTCCTGTTTGAGAATTCCACCATCTACATCGTCTCCACAAGCTTCTGTCGGGCCGCTCCCTCTCATGACCGTGGGTCTTGTTTTCTGTCTTCCTGGGACACCATGTCATTATTTTATCCCAGACATAAAATAATGCCTTTTCAAGAAATGCAGAGACCAAAGTAAACATTTAAATGAGACTTCCCTCCAGGAGAAAGCAGGTTCCATCTTCCTCCAGATCATCGGTGTGTGGGGTCAGTGCGGGCTGAACGGACCTTCTCAGCACCGAGCTCTGTCTGGGCTTTGCTGGAGCGTGAAACCGGTTCCATTCACCTCTGGACTGGAGTATCGTGAGGCCAGTATTGGCACCGCATGTGGCCTGAGCCCTGGGGGAAGCCAGAGATCTCTTTGTGCTGTAGAGACCACACATGAACCTTCCAAACCACACACACATCTCTTCTTCTATTGTTCAGCCAGCATTCGGGGTTCCTGGGCTTCTCTGTCCTCTACAACCATACCTCCAACGTCTTGCGCCCCAGAAGGTGTCTCTCCAACCCTCTTCCTCGTCCCAGATTCCAGTCGGCTGCTATGGTCACTTAGCAAAGGTCTAGAGTGCCTTGGAGGAAATCCCTCCTGGTTTCCTGGCCTGCTGCTGACCTTGACCTTCACAGCCATTGCACAGTGCTCAACCCTAGACAGAGTCCAGGTCACACGCCCAGCTCCCATTGAAGCAGCTGAACTCCTAGATTACCAGTGAACTATGAGAAACACCACCACCCTTTAACAGTCTGCAGACACAATGAGCCGTCCCCAGTGTGAACGGCCCAGAACCCGCAAAACCTGGAAACATGAGAATGTAAGATGGCGGAGAGAACAAGCAAAGAGCCCACTTGGCCCATGAGAGCATGTTTGGCCCTAACTCCCCTAGGGACCAGCTAACGGTTTCCGAGTGAGCCTCGCACTGCGACCCAGCGCTGGCTTTCCCTGTATTTCCCTCCTCTGACCTCTTCCGTCCCCAACAGCAACTCCCCCTCGCTGCCTGGGATTCAAGGAGGTTGCACTGAATCAGCACGTGGCAGCTGAGACGCCGCCCCTTTGTCTGCAGCGGGAACGTGACTCTTCTCTCCCCAGGGCTGTCACCGGACACTGTGCTGTGCCGACTCGCCTCACTCTGTGCCCAGCGGAACCGATACAACAAAAGAGAACCTTTCTTCTGCAGGCAAACACCAGAGAACGTAAACCCACTGGTGGGCATGATGGTCGGGCTGCCGAGGGAAGGGCAGCCGGCCGTTTTCTGCCCTGTTCTGAGGGGGTGAGGGCACGGCGTACCCCGCCTGCCGTTTCCAACAACTCAGCCGCCACCGGGCCGGGCTGCCCCGAGGGCCCCTTCCCTGACGAACACCTCCTGTGGCATCTGAGGCCACGCTCCTCCTGAGGGGCATGATCCCACCCACCTCTCCAGGGCTCCCCGCCCCTCCCCTGCACTACTCTCTTCAGATCCTTCCCTGCAAGGACTCCTATCAGAGGAACAGTAAATGCGCAGGATGTGGGGACAGGGATGTGAGACCCCACGCCCTAAAGAAGGCGCTGTTTTCAAGCAGAAAGACCGGAACCACCACTGGGCAGAGAACTGTGTGAGTCAGGCCCCCAGAGGCAGTGCGTCCGGCACGGGCAGACCCCCCAGTTGGCCTGGTCACTTGGTTGTCTGGGGTCCGACTGTGGGGTCCGGGTGGGGATGGGGTTTCACGGGTGGGGGAAACATGGAGAAAGGAATTCCCCAGCATATGGGCCCAAGAACCAGGGAGAAGGAGCACGGAGGAAGGTCTGGAGGCCCCGCGGACAGGTCACTTCTGCACAGGGTGCTGACGTGGGAAGGCACAGGCAGGAAGCCTGACCCTGAGCCAGCGGAGAACGTAGGCCAGAGCCTGGGGCTGCGGGGGGAGGGGCATCTGAGCCGTCTCCTCCGCCCAGGTGCTCGCTGAGCGCTCTGACCCCCGACACTCGGCGGGAACCTCTGTCACTGCAGTGAGGGGTGCAGGCTGAGGACCTGTGTTCCTCATTGTTCCACCACCATCCTTACCCCTCTTCCAATGGCAGCGCGCGGTCCCTGGCACACAGTAGGCGCTCCATAAGTGTTTAAATGCTTAACCGAGTTGATAAATAAATAACATGGTCCCCGTATGCTCTTTGCTTTCAGCTTACAGGCTTTGACTGTGCTGGGCTGTGTCCTTGGGGCCCCGTGGCTGCCTGTCCCTGTGCGCCCCTCCGTGTGCATCGGCCAGGCTTCCCGTCATCCGTCATCTGCACGTGGCCTGGAGTCCTCGCCCACCAGACGATCCCAAACCCTGTGCAGCCAGTGAGTGGGCTTGTGCACGTACTTGACTTTCCTGCTCCCCAGGAAGCTTCCCGTGGGGGACGGGAGCTCACCGGGCAGACAGCATCACGTGGCCCATCACAGGTCATGTCACCAAGGCGCTGAGCAGAAGGAGACGGCACCTTGTGGGACGTCCAGTGCAGACTCTTATTCATTACTGGATCTCCTTCACCTTCTATGGCTCCCAGCAGACTCGCGCTGAGTGAGGGGCCGGAGCAGTGGACAGACCCCCAGTCGACACGCCCTTTGTCTCTGAGAGGGGGAGGGGCCGGCGCAGCTGGGCTCTGTCCGCAGGAAAATATGTCTTTTTGGCTTTGTGCTGGCGAGAGCTTGCGGGTGGCTTGTGTTTGGAGGATGAATTCTCCACCCCACTGGCTCTGCGCTGGGGTGTCCCTGCTCATCTGGGGGACGGCTGTGACCCCCTGCATTTGCACAGACCCTGAAATGGCAGCTACTAAAAGACTGTGGGGCAGGAGAGCTTTGTCTTGGCCGTAGGAGGGGGACCCAGCCTCTGGGAGGGGGGGACGGGTAGAGGGGATGGGGCTGGGGAGGTGGGAAGGCCGGCCTGACCACCAATGCTCCCTGCTCGAGGTTCCCAGGGGTGACTGGGCCCTAGCCAGGTGGGTATGGGGGGGTCAGAGGCCCCAGGTGTCTAATGTTGAGTTCCGTCCCGCTTGCCACCCACCAGCCGCTCCCTGTGCAGACCTCCGTGAGGACAGACCCGGCTGGGCCCCTGGAGGTCTCTGCAGCCCAGCCTCCTCCCGCTGTGACTGGGCTCAGGGGACAGAAGGGACCTAGCTCCTGCGTGAGCCACAGAGCCCAGAGGGAGAGGTAACTCCCGGCTTGAGGTGTCCGGTCCTGGGTCGGCAGGCTGGCTCCTCTGTGACCACCTGTGGGCCCTGGACAAGCCTCTCGCCGGCCCCGCTCCCTGGCTGCTTCCACTGCGGGAAGACTGAGGGGCCCCTGTCGGGCGAGTGGAGGCCGGAGGACAAGACACGACATATGCAGTGCCCGACCCCCGTCTCCCAGCTGGACTGCAGGGTCCACGTCCCGCGACGGCCAGCACGCCCTTCACACCCACGACGCGGTCCCGCCTGGCCGTCCCCCTCCCGGTCCCTGTTCACGGCCCCCAGGTGGCTCGTCTAATACTTGGCCACCGACGGGCTGGTTTCCAATACTTTGGAATTTCAGAAGCAAGAAAAGAAATGAATTCTCATTGCTGACAGTTTCGGTGACAGAGGCCAGAGAGCCGTCCCTCAGAGCCCTCGGGTATCGGGCGGGTGGCTCTGGGGCACGGTCCTGTGACCTCAGAAGCCGGAGGAGGGACCGGAGCCGCTGCCGTGTCTCCTGTTCACTGAGCGCCTCCCTCGTGGCCGCCACGTGGTGGCCGCATGCTGCTCTCCCGCTCTGGGGGCTCTTCCGGCCTCGTGGCTGCTGAGGTCACGTGAGCCTGAAAAGCCCCTTCCCACAATCCCCTGTTCGGCACATAGGGAAACTGAGGCTCTGACAAAACTCCCAAGTGCCCAAGAGGCGGAGTGAACATTGACTCTCCCGTCTTCCTCCCGTCTCCCCAGAAAATACGCAATCACGTGGTTGTTTGGCTCAGCCCCTGGTCTGGGCGGCGTGTGTGCAGGGAGATCTGTGCCCAAGACAGGGCTTCCCACCTGAGCTCAACCATCCATTGGTTTACTTGTAACAGAGCAGATGGATGGACGGAGAGAGATTGGGAGCTCGGGGAGAGAGAAGAGGAGGGGAAGGAGGGACCGAGAGACAGAGATAGGGAGAGAAAGAGACAGAGAGAGACAGAGAGAGGCAGAAACAGCGACAGAGAGAGAGACAAAGATAGACACAGAGAGAAAGAGACAGAGACAAAGAAAGATAGAGACAGAGGGAGACAGAGAGACAGAGACCCACGGAGACAGACAGGTGTCTCTGAGAACAGCCCTCTGCCGCCTCGGTCCCGGGCCTGGACACACAGCAGGAAGGGCAGCTGAGCCGAGCAGGGCGCGGGCCTCGCACGCAATCGGCACCAGGCAAATGAAGCCATAATCGTAACTGCTTTTGTCTCCTGATGATGTTTTGTCTTCTATGACAATTTCTGCAGAAATAATTGATTTTATGGCTTGATTTCATTCCTTGCCCATCATGTTGAAGACATGAGCACATAATGAGTTGTTGTCTAACAGTCACCAAGATTAAACGGCAGCAGAGTATCTGGGATTAATCAACCCGCTCCTCTCATTAGAGTACCTGGAGCCGGGCGGGCCTGTCCCCAGCACGTGTCCCGAAGTGCATGGCCATTCCCGGGTGGCTTGTGGCAAGTTAATATTCACGCGGTGTTCTGGGGAGAGTTCACACCCAGAGCCTCCCTGGGCCTGTCGCTCCACTGGCTGCAGCAGGAAACCCCAGATGAAGCCCCCTCCTCCCACCATGTCCCCTCTCTCAGCACGGCCCCTGCCCATATGCACTGGCCAGAGGCCGCTTCCGGCCCCGCCGCCCGGCCCACGGGCGCACCGGGCGCTCTGCCTGTGCTCGCTGGCCCCAGGCCCGCGTGGCCTGTCCTCACCACAGCGTCTGCCTTCATCCACTTATTCCCTGTGAGTCAGGTCAAGTGCTGCCTCATCCTAGAGGGCTTCTCTGTCCCCCGAATCTGGGGTAAACGTTCCTTCTTCAAACCGTTATAGGTGTGTGGTCCTCTCACTCCCATGCCAAGTGCGGGCCTGTGCCCCAGCTGCGAGCCACGTGCCCCTCCTGCCCAGTGGGCTGGTCTCTGGGCACCAAACTTAGGAGACATGCTGCAGGGCTGCTCCCACGTTCGTGCGGACATGGGGTCCCTAGCACATAAATACCCTGGGATGGACACGGCAGATTCTCAACAAGTCACAATCCACGCTGGACAATGGAGACTCACTCAAGGGCGTCAGTATTTTCCCTCTCAAATTTGTGTGTTCTGTGTGGTCGCTTCCTGGGGCTGCAGTAAGAAATCTGCATAGACCCGGGGGTGGGAGGGGGAGCTTGGATCATCCAAGGCTGAGAGCAAGATGCAGGCAGGGCCTGACTCGCTGTCCCAGCTCCCGAGGCCCCCACGTCCCCCGGCGTGCGGTCACAGCACCTGGGCTGCACTGCCAGGGCCACATGGCCACCCCCTTTGTGCACCTGAGTATTTCCCAGCTCTCCCCTTACAAGCATTTGTCACCGAATTCTGGCCACCCTAACCCATGCAATCTTATCAAGAGACTTAATTTAATCACACCTGCAAAGATCCCTTTTCCAAATAGGGTCCCATTCACAGGTATGTAGGACCCAGGACTCAGACCTTCCTTTTTGAGGGCACAGAATTCAACCCCCCGTGGTCCTTATAATCAGGGGTAAGGATAAAACTGCCTTCTGGATTTCACAGCGGCCGGAGCCTTGTCCGGTCACACGGCTGCGTGCTAAGTGCAGTTAGCGGTTAGAGGCGGCCGCGCCGGGGGGTGGTCTTGGCGGACGTGGAGATGCCAGGTTGCTTGGACTGTCTGCATATGGGAAGCCTCCTGGACGATCCTCGCCAATAAGTGCTCCGCTCAGAACAGGCAGCAGGGACCTGGCACCGTCCCTGCCCTGGGGGCACGCGGCTTCCTGGTGACAGACCCACACGTGAATCCCTGTAAACCAAGGCTGACCGGGACTGTGTGCGACACTGAGCAAGCTGTCACACGGCAGCTGGGGGGTGAAGGGACAAGGTACCAGGGCCTCCCGGGAGCCCGAGGCGAGGCTGGAGGGCGGTCTGGGGAGCTCTGGAGTAGGGGGTGACTCGTCAGACGGGAGGGGCAGGGTTTGTAAAGGAAGGGTCAGCTAAGGGCTCCTGGGGTCGGTGACCCCTGGAGGATGCCTGGTTGGCACTGACAGGGAGACAAGGGGCCAGGGCAGGGTCACTCCCGGCTGGACAGGGGCTGACTCTGTCCTTCCTCCAGCCTGCGGACCCCGACCTGGTTCTTCATCTCCGCTAACTCTCCCAGGGACATGCCAGCCCAGCGCTCCTGAGACGGGTGGAGGCTGAACCCGAGTCTATCACCTTGGCAACGCCTGCAGGAAGTGGGAGGGGCAGGGAGGGCAGTGGGGGGCGTGGACAGTGCGCCTTCCCATCCGCTGCTCTCCCACCCCCCACGCCGGCGCCCCGAAGCCTCCCCCATCCTCCCTCCTGGCCCCGCCGGGCTCCAGCTGTGGGCCCTGGGCAGGTCAGTTCATCCCCGGGAGCCCCTGCACCCTCGTATGCAAAATGGAAATAGTAATAGAACCCATCGTGTAGGGCTGTTGGAAGATTAAATTAAATGCTACGTGCACACACATACAGGTTGTCAGCGTTAGCAAATAAAAACAAAAACCACAACGCTAAACATTTATCAGCATAAGCATGGCTCCATATTGCCTGGTGTGCACTACAAGATATTTGTTCATCCGAGATTCGCGTTTAACAGGCGCCCTGTGTTTTCTTGGCACCTTCACACTCACACGCACAGATGTAGGCACACACACACGCACACACAGCCTTTACAACAATGCCCAGCACTGGCTTCCGGAACCCTGGGAAACCGTGATCTGCTTCTCTTCGTCCCCTGGAGGCTCATCATAGGTTCTCAGATGCGCTGCCCTGTTCACCTGCCCTCCCTGAGAGACGTCCACTCCAGGAACCCGTCCGGTCTCTTTGAACCACAAATCAGACCCCGACGATCCTTCTCTGGAGCCTCTGCTGGACGTCAGCACAGGTGGCCGGCCCCGCCCCTTGCCCAGGTCTTCTCTCCTTCCTTATGTTCCTCGGAACATCATCCGTTCGTTCATTCATCCATTTGTCAGTCAGTCAACAAATCGTTCTTGAGACACCCACCACGGGCTGGAGTGCAGGCCCTGGGGTGCAGAGCGATGGGGACCAGGTGACACGCTCACGGAGCCGCTGAACCAGGGCCCAGGCAGGGCTGTGTTGGCAGAAGAGACAGCGGCGCGGAGCTAACACCTGTGCGGAGGCTGCGGCGCGCTCTTTTACCAAATCCCCGCACCATGCTTTCGAGCTTATTTTTATCCTAGTGTTCAGGCCGGCACACAGACCTGGGCCCGGGGGATAAATGGTACACTACAGCCTCTGCCGCCGGGGCAGGACAGGGTCCCGGGGGGCTGGTCGGGTGGGGGAACCTGGGCTGTGGGGGGTGTGCCTCAGGGGGCTTAGCGCCCATCCCGCGGCTCAGCATTTGGGGACTCCCCCTCGGCACTGCGCTGGCCTCTGGGAGCCTGCACGCCCGGCAGGAATTTGGGGATAAGGTGGTATCTTTAACAACTTAGAGACGTAACACACAGAAGCCACATCCCACCAGACGGCCGGCAGGCACAGGGACGGATCTGGAATCGAGGGGAAAGTTCATCGGGGGACCCGTGTGGATTAACTCCAGTGATCCCCATTGAACTGTGACCAAAGGGCCATCTGCGTGGGAGAAAACCCGAGTTTCTCAGGTCAGTGTGACTCACGTTCAATACCCGTACTCAAGGAGTAGACTCTGGGACTCACCCCTGGGGTCTCGGGGCCGGTGTAGACCAGCCCTGGGCAGCTCCCCACGGAGGACGCTGCACGGCTCTGGTTGGAGAACTCTCCAGGTACCCGCCGAGTCACCTCCAGGCTCTCACTCCAGCGCCTCCCTGTGTGCAAGCCTCGGATGGGTCCCGTAGCAAAGCCTCCCAGAATCCACCTGCATTCCCAGCCGGCCTCCATCAAACGACCCTGCGTGCAGCCCAAGCCCAGCTCCCCTCCATCCTTCTCTGCACTTCCCTCTTGGAGGCTGATGCGCTGTGAGAGCCACACCCTGCACGCTCTCTGTGCACACTCACTCTCCAAACATCTGCATGAAAAGCGGGACAGTGTCTACAAATTCATGTGATTTTGCAACTGTCTCAATTATTATTGTTTGCAACTTCATACAAGTGGTCGGTATTAAAAAGACAGTTCTGAGAGAGAGGTGTCCTAGCTAATAAGACGTGTGCAGAAAATGAAGCAAAGGGAAAAGTTGAAGGCGGGCACTAGTGTGGCCCATGGCACAAGGGCCATCTGTCCTCTACGGCCCTTGGTGGGACCTTGTGGGCACCGTCTAGGAGCTGGTGATGCTGACGGTGGATTTGCTGAGTGCTCAAAGTGTGCCAGACACTCTCCATGTAACCCTTGCAGTAGTGTGAAGACTGTCGATGGCACCATGTCACAGATGGGGAAAACTGAGTCACAGAAAGGTTAAATACCTCTCTGCAGAGCACTCGCACTACAGACCTGACCATCCAGGAGTCGGTGAACAAAGGGCAGGTGCACTGATTATCTTTGTGTGTCCACATCCAACAATCACCGTGCGAGCGGCCAGGCCTCGGCACGCCGACGATCAACCCGGAGAACACAGCAGGGTCCAGGGAAATAAAAGGACCCCTTGAGAGAATTGTTACACGGCCAGGACCCCAGGGCCCCCCAGCCGAGGACCAAGAGGCACAGCACCGGGGACACCTCTCCAACACAGAGGCCGGTGGGCAGGGGTGCATGACAGGAGCAGGCGGGGCGGCACCCCGGCCAAAGACGGCACCCCTTCTCTCCGAGCCACCTGGTCGCTGGGGAACAAGGAGCGGGTGCTGACGTTGAAAGACCCAACAGGGCGGGACACAGGCTCCCGGGCCCTGGACGTGAGGCCGGAAGGGCAGTGGGCGCTCCGTGCCTGCAAAACGAGGGTGACAGGAGGCTCTGGTGGGCGTGTGGGAGGGAAGAAACACCCGGAACCCACAGTGTTTGCCAAGCGTCATGAAGCGGCTGCTGGCCGATGTTCCCAGAGCTACTGCTGTCCAGACGCTTAATATAATCAAGACCCATTGCCATAGAAACACCCACAGTGAGGCTCGCACGGAGCCCGCGCTCTGACAGGCGGCTGGCAGAAGCAGCCAGCCCCTCCGCGAGTGGGCGCAGAGCAGCGCCCGGGGGCGGCCTGGGCACAGTCCCCGGGGACAGGCCCCTCTGCGGGTGTCGCCCCGCTCGGCACCGCCGGCTGCTGTTTCTGTCCCCAGCGTGGACAGGGGCCCCGGGAACCAGACGCCTCAGCCCGCAGTCTCCGCCGGCCCTCCCGGGGTGCTGGTACCGGGGTCGCGGGCAGCCACTGTCCGGGTCGTCTGTGCCACAGCTACGCGAGCTCCTGCAGCTTAGCCGCGGAGTCCCTCACCCACGCGGCCACAGGGCCTCGGGGGTTCCCACCCTGACTGTACCCCCTGTTTCCCGGGGTGCGTCCCGGGGTGTGTCCACGGGGACCCCTTGGGTCTCTCTCCAGGTCTGCCGGGGCCTCTGGGGGCGACTTGCTCCACGCAGCCGCCGGGCAGCGATCGGGCCTGCTGCACACGCAGGGGCCGGGCCCAGGGTCGTGGAGACTGCGAGACTCGCACAATACCGCGTGTGCCCCCCCCAACTTCTGCCTGGAGCCCCCCCGCCCCACCCCCCGAACTCCAGGAGGCCCGTCCCAGGGACAGCAGTGTGGAGGCAGCGTGTCCAACGCAGGGCGGCCCCCTGCCCCCGGCTCAGCCGCACACCGGCCGTGCCGTCTCCACAGAGGACGGCGAACCCGGAACGAGGGGAGCTCAGCAAGTGCGGCCCTCAGGCAAGGCCGGGGGGGGCTCTCTCCTACTCGGAGGAGAGGGCTGGGTCTCGCGTCCAGGCCGACCCAGGCGCCCCGGAGAGCCTGTCCCTGGTTGTCAGCCCGTTTCCGGCGTCCCTGCCTGCACCCGACCTACTGTGGGAACCCGTCTCATGGGATCAGGGAGAGTCCGCGTGCCGGGCTCCTGCGTCACGCATCCGGGTCCCCTCCAAGCCAGGGACCCGCTCCGTGGACCCCCACGTCTCCCGCAGCCCCAGACAGGCCCCCGGGAATGCCTCTCGCTCCATCTGACGGTCACAGGCTGGAGCGACAGGAGGAGGAAAGAACAACGGCCCCTCCCGTCAACAAGCCCAGAGACTCCGGGGCCGCCCGGACGGGTACATCCAACGACAGACGCAGGAGAGTCGCTCTGGGAAAAGACCACAACCTAACCCTCGGGGCTTTCTTTTCAAAGACAGACAAAATGCACATTTAATTTGATGTTTTGCTAACGCAGCGGCCCTGTTCACAGGCAGCCTGCGAAAGAGCAACGGCTTCTGCATCTCCTGGGGTCACCAACTTCAGTCTGCAGAGCGTCTCCCCCCCTTCAGCCCTACGCTGCCTCCGCAGCTCCAGAAGACCCTCCCCAGACCCCGCCCGCACCCCTCCCCGGAGCCTCTATGCTGGGCTTGGGCACACCTGTCTGCCAAATGCCTCCCGTCCCTTAGGGCCCCTCTTCCCGTGTTTTCCTCTCCCCTCTTCCCTCCACCTCCTCCCCCTCCTCCCACTTCCTCCCCATCCTCCCCCTCCCCTTTTCCCTCCTCCCCTCCCCCTTCCTCTTCCTCTCCCTCTTCTCCCCTTCTCCCCTCCCCCAGAGCAGGAAACGTCCATGAACTTCCTCACTTCCTCACAGCAGCAGCGCCTGCCCCTCTGCCCACCGCCCACCCCGTGCCCTGTGCGGGAATGAGCTGCTGCACTGAACGCTCCCAGAAGGGACGTGGCCAGGGCAGGTGCCCAGGAAATGCCCCCAACATGCGACAGCGATGGGGGGGAGGGTCAAAAGTGCGTTGTGTGCGGCACGCCAGGCAGAGGTGGAGTCCGGCAAGGAACAGAGTCCCTGTTCTCAGGACCAAAGTTGAGGAGGTTTGCTCCCATCCTTGGGAAGAGGTTACCACGGCAATGTCCCTCTTTGGGGTAGAAATCATTTGCTTCCAAAAATCTGGGGCTTCCTCCTGAATGCTCCAATGCTGTGCCGCTCTCTCAGCCCCTACGCAGGCTCCCAACTCCGAGAGCGGGTTTGGGTCTGATTGATCTTTGTACAAGTAGCCGACCTAAGTGGATGGTCATTAACTGTTTTACTGGGTGAATTCATTCATTGACAAGCTGTGGCTGCAATGCCCATGAAGTTGATGCCAGCAGGTAATGACTTTGCCTCCAACGCCTGCCCTGCATTGAATTTCTACCAAGAAAAATTAAACTCTAGCAGCTCTTTGCTTCAGTCTGGGTTTAATTGGTCAGTAACCTATTAGTCAAGATGGTAAAACCAATATTCTGTGATTCTGAAGAAAGTTCTGACCTGGAGAGGGACATGCCCTTGCTGGAGCAGATGCGGGGCGTTCAGGGGCACGTAGCCCAGAAGAGGCTGGCGTTTTCTCGTCGGTGCAACTTCTTAGCCCATCTGGTGGTAACATGACCAAGAGGAGACCATTATTTTATGTGTTCCGGTACGTTTTGGATACGTTCTGCAGTACTTTAATATTTAAGACATGTTTTCTGAAGCCGCGATGCTCCTACATTATGAATTGTATAAAATTTATTGGAACCAGTGTCTTGTCAAAACTCCTTATAAGCTTCAGTGTTTATAAGGCGGCTTCACTTGAATGTGTTCGAGACAGGAGGACCCACGGGAAGGGCGTGTTGGCGATGAGGTTCGTCCGTAATAAAGACTGACACTCACCGTGGGCCGGGTGTGCAGAGGCCTCCCTAAGGCGAATTAGCATGCCTGCCTTTTAATTAACCTTGAAAGAAGTATTCTCCAGCATGGAAACCTTTTTGAGTGAACCACAATGAAACAGAGGCACCGATTACCATAATAACACTTAAACTTGGTCGTGTATTTAACCTTAGTCTAGCGCAGGTGCCTGTGAAGGCCGGAACGTGCCGGTTGTGACCAGAAGATCAAGCGACAGCCTTAGCGGTGATGCAGGTGGGGATAGCGCCTCAGCCAGGTGGCCTCGCCCGCCCCTTTCAGGTGCCCGAAGCGAGTCCTGTGTGGGAAGGAAGGAGGCTTCCATGACTGTCTTCCCATGGTCTTCTCCCCACTTCTGAGAGGCCGCTGTGCTCAGCGCTGAGCGTGGGGGCCAGGCCTGAGCCCTTGAGGGTTGCACCGGCCTGTGGGGGACGCCTCTGCCTCTCGCCTCTGCCTCGGAGGCTGGACTCTCACGGCCTGGCCTGGTGCACATTGAATGTATTAGTCAGTACGCATCGTGGCTGTGACAAATAGGCCGCAAATCTCAGGAGCCCCACCCAGAGCCCCGCTGTGGCTGGGAGTCACTCTGCTCCAAGCAGTGACCGTCCCTCCACCTCACATGCTGCCCGGGGGGTGTTCTGAGGACCAGAGTGTCCCTCCGCCCCTTCGAGGGTGGTACCTCGGTCTCCACAAACAGATCCCAGCCAGGGCAGGAACAGCCCTGCCCATGGTTCTACCCGCCACCCCCCCATGCCCCGCCCGAGGAGGCCACGCGGCATGGACTAGTGAACCTTTGAGTGCGTGCATTTATCCACGGGGTGCACAGCACGGCCACCGTCAGGGACAGAAGTGCTGCCGGGCCGTCTCCACGTCCCTGCTCTGTGACACTGTGCCAGCCCCGTGCAGATGGCGGGAGAGACTCAGCCACCACGGCTGACCTCACAAGGTCACTCTTCCGGTTATTGGTTGATTTGGAAATGGAGCTGTTCTATCTGTGGCTGAGCTGAGGGCCGTGGGAGGAAATCACTCTGTCCCGAGGGAGGGACAAGGAACAGGCCCAAGGGGGGCAGGGGGGCCTTCAGAGAGGCGGTGACGAATTGCTTTTCCTTCCCACGCCTGAACCCAGAGGGACCCCTGCCCAGGCTCAGCGCCCCCACGCCCGGTGCATGGCCAGCAACCACATCTGTCCCCGCGCCCCCGACACGCGTCTCCTCCTGGGGCCCTCAGTCTATTCTGTGCGCTAATTATGACCTGTCATCTGGAACAAATTCCTCATGTGACAAGCGAGATAATTAACATGCTTGCAGAAAACTTTCTTTTTTTCTTAATTAAGGTGCACAGTTCCTTCTAAAGGCTAGGAAATGTGTCCATTGTCTCCAGTCAGCGCACGTACGCAGCCAAGTCTGCGGAGCACCGCTGTTGCCATATACCGTGCTTTCTTAATGTAAGAATAGTTAGCAGTTAACAGTTCTTGGAATGAAAATCAGCCAGAAAGTGCCCAACAAACAATAATAATAATGACGGCTCTCGTCACAATGGCCATTTAGGGAGCAGCTAATACGCACGAGGCATTATCTCGAATGTCCAGTGGTTCCACAAGGAATGAGTATTATCCCGGTTTTATACAGGAGAGAAAAGGGGGGATCAGGGCTTTTAAGGTGGCTGCGTTATTAGAGGCTTGGAACCGGCAGAGCGGGGCTTGGAGCACAGAGGCCCCTGGCCCGGAGCCTGGCCGCTTCCGGGGGCTGTGCTGCCTCCGTGGGGCTGGGCCGGCCCGCGCTGCTCTGCTCTGCTCGCTGCCAGGAGCAGAGAGGGTGGGAAATGCATCTGCAGGGGGAGGGCGGGGCGTGGACCAGGGTCCCTCTGTCCCCCAGGGCTCCTGGCCGTCCCCCAAGGGCAGGGAGGGGTCCCCACTTCCAAAGTCCAACACTGAGGAGGCTCTGCGAGATGAACCAGCAAACAGCCCCCCAGGGAATCACAGATGCTGTGCGGGGGTGGGGGAGGGGGGCGGGCGGGGGAGTGCCCAGCTCAGACCCCAGCCCTCGAGAGACTGGTGCCCTCGCCCACGGTCACTCCCGAGAAGCAGGGACCAAGTTCCCTCTCAGCACCCGCACTCTCTCTCCCGCTGGAGGCAGGCCTTTGTACATCCCCGTTTACGCTCCTTCCCGTTCTTGAGGGATGTTGGATTGTATGGCTTTGGCCATCCAGGGAAAAAGAAACCCCACGGATTTCTGGTGAGAGGCTCCTTCAAGTTCACAGCTTCTGCGGAGGACAGAGCGTGCAGAGCCCGCGTGGCCGTGCACCGAGCTGGCGGGGCCAGCGAGCCCGCCGGGCGGGGGGGGGAGGGGCGTGTGCTGGAAGCCACAGTGTGTA
>NW_024080636.1:7130998-7136340 GCF_003009895.1 Hyaena hyaena | reverse complement strand
GGGGCGGGGGGGGGGGGGGCGTGGGCTGGAAGCCACAGTGTGTATGGGCGGGGGGGGGGGCGTGTGCTGGAAGCCACAGTGTGTATGGGCGGAGGGGGGCGGGGGGCGGCTATCCGAGAGGTTGGGGAAGGACACTCACTGGTCCGAAGGCCTCGGGCTGGGTTGAGTTTTCACGGAAGGGCTGAGAGCTCGTTGGAGGGCAGGTGAGGGGGGTCAGGCCCGGGAGCCAGAGACCAGGCGGAAAGCCCAGAGGGAGGCCCCTGGACGAGGGACGCAGGCCCCACACCGGGACCCAGGTCTGACTGGCGAGGAGGAGACGAGAGACACGGAGGGGAGAGCCCAGAACCGGGGGCCGGGGGCTGAGGGTGACCCCGTCAGTGTGGGGGTGTCTGCATGCGCCCCGGTTCGGTCACACTTGCTCCCACACACAGGGCAGGACCGTGTCCAGGTGGGGACAGGAGGGAGCGCAGGGCATGGCAGCGCCAAGCGGGTCGGGAGCACTCGGCTGGTCCATGCCGAACGAAGGCTTTGGCCTCGGAGAAGGCCCTTCCTCTCGCTTGGCCTCCGGTGACAGAGCCCCTACCCCTTCGCACCCTCCGCAGCTGCAGCTGCCACGGCCCACAGGAGACGCTCGCTAAGAGCAGAGGAAACCTAGCAGGCCCCTGAGGTGCCCATCGGACCCCCGCGTGGGGGCTGGGCCCGCAACGCCCGCCTGCAGCCGGCTCAGCCTCCTGCCTCAGGCCCCCAGCTCGGACTGAGCCCCGGACGCAGCAGGACGGCCCGGCAGCCTCACGTCACGATGCGGGCCCCTCGCACGGTGAGCTCTGAACGCCCCGGCCGGCCCAGCAGGCTGCGCACGCACGCCAGGCTACAGGCCAGGGTCCCCAAGGCGAAGGCTGCGTGTGGCGGAGGAAGACGCCGACCCGTCTGTTCATCCACCGTCCGTTCGCTCCGTGCGCAGCGAGCACCCTTCCAGGCGCCGGCGATCCGGACGTGAGCAAACAGGTAAACTCTCTGTGACCCAAGGACACGTCCTGCAGCGGGGAAGCGGGTGACAGACGGGCACCTCCGCACGGGCAGTGGGAGAAGCGAAGTGCAGGGTGAGCCGCGAAGGAAGAGAAGGGGCTCCGGGCAGGGGCGGGGGTGCAGGGCTCCCTTCCTCTCTTTAAAAGGACTTCAAGTTTTAGATCAGTTTTAGGTTCACAGCAAAACTGAGTGGAAAGTAGAGGCATTTCTTTGGGGCGCCCGGGGGGCTCAGTCAGTTAAGCATCCGACTGAAGTCAGGATCAGGATCTCACCGCTCGTGAGTTCAAGCCCCACGTCAGGGTCTGTGCTGACAGCTCAGAGCCTGAAGCCTGTTTCCGATTCTGTCTCCCTCTCTCTGCCCCTCCCTCGATCATGTGTGTGCGTCCTCGCTCTCTCTCTCTCTCTCTCTCAAAAATAGACAAATAAATAAAAAACATTAAAATACAAAAAAATTTAAATAGAGGGGCGCCTGGGTGGCTTAGTCGGTTAAGCGTCCGACTTTCGCTTAGGTCATGATCTCGCGGTTCGTGGGTTCGGGCCCCGCGTCGGGCTCTGTGCTGGCTGCCAGCTCTGAGCCTGGAGCCTGTTTCAGTCTGTGACTCCCTCTCTCTCTGACCCTCCCCTGCTCACGCTGTCTCTCTCTCTCTCTCCTAGAAATAAAAAAAAATAAAATAAAATAAAATAAAAAAATTTAAATAGAGACATTTCTCACATACTCCCAGCACACACACAGACGCGTGCACACACCCTCCCACATCTCCCTGGGGTGGGGCATCTGTTACAGTTAGTGAGTCCAGGTGGACACATGTTCGTCACCTGGGGTCCCGTGTGGAGTGAGCGCCACATACCTCCGGGAAATCCCGCTTGGCTGCGACGTAGGAGTCCTTTCATACACTGATGGACTTGACCTTCTAACATTCTGCTGAGGGTTTTTGCATCTGTGTCTGTGAGAGACACTGGGCTATGGTTTTTGCTTCCGTAGTGTCTGGTTCTGGTTTTCATCTCGCACCGGCCTCCTAGGCTGAGAGGAAATGTCCCTCTGCTTCTGAAAGACATTGAGGACAATTGGTGCGACTTCTTCCTTAAATGTTAAGCAGAATTCACCAGTGAAGCCATCTGGGCCTGGTGCTTTATGCTTTGGAAGGTTATCAATTATTGATTCAATTCTCTGGTCAATAGAAGCCTATTCAGATCACACACTTCTTCCTGTGTTTGGGCAGATTGAGTCTCTCGAGGAGCTGGTCCGTTCCGTCTAGATCATCCAATATTGGTGCAGAGTTCGTTGTACTCCCTCCTTAGCCTTTCAACGTTCACGAGATCTATTTTGATGTCCCGTCTTTCATTTCTGATGTTAGTAATTACTTTTTGTCTCTTAGCCTGGCTAGAGATTTATCAATTTTATTGATATTGTCAAAGAATCAGTGTTTGGTATTTCCTTTTTTAAATTTTTTTAAATTTTTTTTATTTTTTTAATTTAATTTAATTTTATTATTTTATTTATTTAGAGAGAAAGGAGGAGGGGGGAGGGGCAGAGAGAGAAGTAGAGAGAGAATCCCAGGCAGGCTCCAAACTGTCAGTGCAGAGCCTGATGTGGGACTTGAATTCATGAACCATGAGGTCATGACCCAACTTGAAGTTGAGTGCTTAGCCCACTGAGCCATCCAGGCACCCCAGTTTTCAGCATTTCTGATTTTCCTATGGAGTCCCTGTTTTCAACTTCCCTGAGTTCTGCTCCACTTTTGTCTCTTTTCCTCTGCTTACGTTGCATTCCATTTGCTTTTCCCTTTCTAATATCCTACGGCAGAAGCTTGGATGATTGATCTTAGATCTTGCTTCTTTTCTAACATATGCATCCGATGCTATAAATTTCCCTCTAAGCACTGCTTTTGCTGCATCCCACACATTTTGAAAAGTTCTGTTTTCATTTCATTGAAAATCAGGTTTTCTTAATGTTTACTTATTTTTGAGAGACAGAGAGAAAGAGCAGGGGAGGGGCAGAGAGAGGAGAGAGAGGATCCTAAGCAGGCTCCATGCTGTCAGCACAGAGCCTGGTGCGTGGCTGGAACTCATGAGCTGTGAGACCATGACCTGAGCCAAAGTCAGAGGCTTAACCGACTGAGCCACCCGCCCCTAATTGAAAACAGTTTTAAATTTCTCGTGAGATGTCTTCTTTGACTCACGCGTTACTTAGTAGTGTGTTGTTTAATCTCTGAGAGCTTTTGGCATTTTCCCGCTGTCCTTCTGATCTGAATTTCTTATTTCACTACGTTATTATGTGAAAGCAGACATTTGATTTTTATCTTTAAACATTTGTTTTGGTGTCTTTCGTGCCCCAGAGGGGTTTATCTTAGCGGAAGTTCCGAACCAGCTTGAGAAGGATGTGTGTTCCGCCATCGTTGGATCAAGTGGTCTACGCGTGCCGACTACACCCAGCTGGTGGTGCCGTCGAGCTCGCCTGCTGGACCCGCCCATTCCTGGTGCTGCCGCTTCCAGCGGTACCAGCGGGTGGGTCTGTTCCTCCTCGCGGTGCCGTCCGATGTTGCCTCGCGTTGTGTTGCCCTGTGCTGTTAGGTGCGTACGTGTCAAGACTGTTACGTCCTCTGGGGCCCTGACCTGTCTATCACCTGCAAGGAGATGCTACAGTTTCACGAGGTGGTTAGAGATGGCCTTCCAGGAGGGTGACCAAACAGGTGTGAGGGTGAGCGAGGACCTGCGTGCACGCGGGCTGGCGGCGCTGACGGCGCGGGTGAAGGTGACAGTCGCCTGTGGCCACAGCACTCCAGGGCCCATTGGGGGCAGACTGGACCCTGTCCCCACCGGCTGGAGCGCCACTCCTCGCTTTGCGGTGATTCTAAAACAAGCCATCTGGTGCTGGGGGGTCCAGCCCCTCTCCCCTGACCACTGCCCTCCTTCCCTGAGCACCACCAGCTGGCGGCCCTCTCCCCCAGCCCCTGGCTGGGGCCCACCTCGGGGCCCGGGTCGCAGCTCCTCTGGCTCGAGTCCTGATCAGCTCCTTGCCCCACGGTCTCAGGTCCCCTCGTCCAGGCAGCCCCACTAGTGACCGCATTCCCCTCTCAGCGCACACTGTGTGTCCTTCGCCGGGGCCACGCGGTCGCCATGCATCTGTCACTGGGTGCAGTTTCCCTGACTGCTTAGTTCTCCCAATGTAACCCTCAGGGCGAAGGACAGCAGCCCCTCTGCTCTTGTGCTTGGGGTGAGTGCGGTCAGGCACAGTGGGGGGCGTCTCCAGAGGGCTGAACCTGCCTGCCCGGGGTCACCCAGCTTCCAGGAGCCGGCCGGGAGGCGAACCCACGGCTCTGACGGAGCGCGGCTGCCTCCGGGCCGGGGGAAGGGCTGCCTGGGTGCTGGGGGCCGGAGGCAGCAGCCCCTCTGCGGCTGACCGGGGTCTCCTGGGCTGCCCCCCCCACAGGACGGGCAAGTCCATCTAGAATCCCCACCCGCACACCCTCTGCTGCCCCCCCAGCGGCGCGCGGAGCCCTGCGAGAAGCCGGCACAGCGCTGCTGCGGCAGGACGCCTTCCCGGGTCTCGGCGCCACCCCACCCTTCAGGAACCCAGCGGAGCCCTGGCCGGGCCCGCAGGCTGGGCGCCCTCCCGGGAAGCAGCTGGATGAGAAGAAGGGGCTGCGTCTCAACCCCGAGTTCAAGAGACGGCCTAAGCTTTTAATTCAGTTTGATGGGTTCAGTGTGCTGCGTCCTGGGAGCTGAGCTCGGCGGGACCCTGGCCGCGCCGCCCCGCGCCCGCCTGCGGCCCCGACGCCCTGACCGCTCCGTCCGCAGGAGCCGCTGCCGCTCGCGGCCACGGGACGCGGCCCGGGACGTGACCCCCATGCGGCTGCTCGTCTGGGCAGACAGCCCACACGCCGGGCCACTTGTGCTGCCACGTGGGCATTTTGTTTTCCAAAGGGGTGGGTCCCCCCTTCACAATATCCTCTGTCCCCACCAACGAAGACACTTACCCCTCGGGTCTCCCACCAGCGGTGGGCCTCCTCTAGGGAGTCCCTGGGGATTTGATCGGTCCTTTGCAGCTCCGTGGTATGAAGGAGGGTGAGTTAGATGCGTCCCTTCCTCAGGAGCCCGAGGGCATCCGCAAGTAGGGGTTACGGGCCCCCTGCCAGTCCATTCTGGTGGTCCAGTCTGAGCCCAGAGCCGTGTCAGGAATCAAGGACCCAGGGCGCTGCGGGAGGAGGAAGGGGAGCGTGGCCGGGGCGGCAGGTGGGAGAGAGGCAGAGCGCTGCCCCGGAGCTGGTGGGGATGCGGGGGTGGGGGCGGGGGATGGGGACGGGGGCGGGTGCGGG
>NW_024080636.1:7126274-7130619 GCF_003009895.1 Hyaena hyaena | reverse complement strand
GCGGGGGCGGGGGCGGGGGCGGGGGCGGGGGTGGGGGCGGGGGATGGGTGCGGGGGCGGGGGCGGGGGATGGGGACGGGGGCGGGGGCGGGGGCGGGGGGTGGGGGCGGGGGATGGGGGGGTTGGGACGGGGCACGGGGGCACGGGGCTCCCAGCAGGGGACTGTCACCGGCAGGCCCTCTCCACCCGCTTTGTTCCCCTGTCCAAGGCTGCGGCCGCCCTTTCCTTCTCTGGGAGAAGATCCCTGGAGAAAGCACCGGGTGCAGCCGCGACATGTCACACAGGGGGCACCCTCCCACCCCCGGCAATGGAGCGCCCTCCTCGGCGGGATGGGCTCCCCACGAAGAGGCTGCGATGGGTGAACTGAGTCTGGCCTTAGCTGCAGGGACCCACCTGCCAGCGGCGGTCTCCTAGGGGGCAGGAAGGAGGGGCTGTAGGGCGGCCTCTCCCTCTGGGCACTGAGCGTCAGGCCTCAGCCTGGGTGTGCGGGAGGGGGCGGGGCAGGCACCGGGTCCCTCAGCCCCCCTCCTCCTCCGGGCCACTCGCCTCTTTCCTGCAAGGAAGCCCAAGCCTGTGCTGGTTCTCCGCTGTCTTGTAAATGGAGTGCTTTCTGCGGCTCGGTTTTCAAAACAAAACAAGCAAGCTGGTCTCCCTGTCGGTCCTGGGATGCACGGCATTCAGGCCACCGTGTTCAGGCCTCACACAAGTCCCCGGCCCGGTCCTACCTGAACCTCAGAGCAGGTGCATTCCAGAGACAGAATCTCCTAGAAAGAGAACAGGATGCATTCACCCTGTGCCGGGTGAGGTCCTTGACTGGCTCTAGATGAGGTCCCCAGCTGGGTCGGGGTAAGCTTCGTGCAGTGGCGTCTCAGCCCCTGCAGCGATGTCCACAGAACACACGGACAAATACAGGCTATTTATTCACAGTATTTCACAGCAGCTTTTCCCACTACGGAAATTCCTTCCGTTTCTAAACGGAAGGGCCGTCGGTCACAGGACACCCATCGCAGGCGCGTTTCCTTCCGTGCGTGGCTCTGAGACAAAGCCACCAGCCATGTGTTCTCACTGCACCAACAGCGTGCTGTGGGCTTCCTACAGCCTTTCCAGTAAATATGGATTATCATATGATAATCCTCTCTTTCTTATTTCTATGTCTTAATAGTGTCATCATATTTTTAGTCCTTTACTTTCGGCTCAGATTTTAGGATGAGCTGGTCCTCTGACATGAATAATTTTGTTACAAGATGGATTGGACGTTATTGAATTGAAACTTTCTAATTGGGGACAACTGTCATCTTTAAGACGTTGGGATCAACCACCTAAAACCATGGTGCACATCTAGGATGTATTTAAGTCCTCCCTTAAGTTCTTCAACGGAAGTTTACTATCTTCCTTAAAAAGAATACCTTATTAATGTTGGTAGGTTGATTACTAAGTGAGATAGTTTTCTTTGCTGAATGATCGTTACAGTTTCTGACTGTATTAGCCAGGGTTCTCTGGAGAAACAGAAGCTGGGGGCGCGTGGAGGCGAGGCCGGCTTGTGGAGGTGAGGCCCCGGCACGTGGAGGCGAGGCCGGGGCACGTGGAGGTGAGGGCGGGACATTTTGTCTGGGAATCGGCCCCTGCAGAGGGCGCGGAGGCTGAGAAATGCCAGCACCTGTGGTCTCCACCAGCTAGAGACCAGCACGGTCACTGGTACAACTCAGTCCCCGTCTGAAGGCCTGAGAACGGGAACCTGGATGTCCCAGGAGGAGATGGATGTCCCCACTCCAGAGAGAGAGCATTCACCCTTCTCTTCTGTCCCAGGCCCCCAGGGCGAGGGTGATGGTAGCCGGCACCGGGGAAGGTGAACCTTCTCTACTCTGATTCAGATGCTGACCTCTTCCGGAAACGCCTTAAACACATACCCAGACATGATGTTCACCAGCCACCCGGGCCTCCCTTAGTCCCGTCAAGGGGACACGCAAAGTGACCGTCACACCAACTGCTGAGCGAGGTTATGAGTGACGTATGCGTGTTCTCACCATCTTGGTGACTTTTCCTGTGACCTGCTCTGTGTAAACGCTCATGGACTCTGCACACGAGCGCCCCTTGGGTTCTTCCCGTCCAGTCTGGAGAATGTATCTTCTCTTCCCGACCCTAACCCCCAACCCTCGGGACAGTGTTGAAGGGAAAATTCTTATCCCGCTCCTGTCTCTAAAGGGAACTAACTAACAGGTCTGTAGTTTCACCAGGGGTGTGGTATTTGGATGGTTGGGGAGATACATGTTTTGGGATTCAGCGTTTCCAGTTTTGTTCCCAATCTGCTAAAACGTTAGGGTGTGGGCGTCCTGATGCATTGTTAGCTGGTTTAAAACATTACAGTGTTACAATTGTATTAAGTACCTTTCTTTGTGAATTGTGATATATATTTTTCTTCTCAAAGATTTTTTTCAAGTTTTACTTACGTATTTGTGGAGAGGGGCAGACAGAAGGAGAGAGAACCCCAGGCAGGTGCTGCACACGGGGCTGGAACCCACCAACGGTGAGATCATGACCTGAGCGGAAACCACGAGTCGGACACTCAATCACCTGAGCCACCCAGAAGCCCCTCTTTTTAAATTTCTTCTTTTTTAATTAATTAACTAATTAATTAATTATTTAGAAAGAGAGAGAGTGCAAGAGCACAAGCAGGGGAGGGGCAGAGAGGAGAAAGAGAATACCAAACCGGCTCTGAGATGTCAGCGCAGAGCCCGACATGGGACTGGATCCCACGAACCGTGAGATCATGACTGAACCCAAGTCAGTTGCTTAACCAACTGAGCCACCCAGGAGCCTCTAAACTTCTTAATATGATAAATTACTTTAATAGAGTTTTTCTAATGTTATTAAAAACCAGTGCATTCTTGAAATAAACTTGGGGAAAATATTACCTGGCCATATGTGTTATTTTTTTTTAATATACTGCTAAACTCTATTTACCATATTTTACTTAAGACTTTTGCATCTATTTTCACAGCAGTAATCAACCTATAATTTTATTCTTTGTATTGTCTTTGTCCATTTTTTGGTGTCAATGGCGTTCCAGTTCTCTTCAGGTAAAGAGAAATGGGAAGTTTTCTCATCTTCTCATCCCCTGTATTAAAAAGTGCCTATTTTTTTTCTTTAAGGTCTTGAGAATCTTACCTCAAAACCCCCCTTCCTAGTGCCTTGATGGAACTTGGGATGATAGAGAAAAGTAATGGAAAGATTTCTGAGTAATGTTTCAATTTATGAAATGGATATAGATCTTTCTGGAATGTTTATCTCCTCTAGTAAATTTTGGTATTTTATAGTTTTCTATAAAATTTCCATTTCATCATAGATATTAAATTTATGGGCACAAAATTGGCTCTAAGACAGTGTTCTCTTATATTTTCAAACTCCACTGAAGCTATGAGATATTTTATTTGCAATATTTCCATCTGCTATTTCCCTTGATTTTCTCCAGCCGCTTCTTGCCAAAGTTTTGTCTATTTCTTCTATTTTTGCAAACAAACTTCTTTTGGTTTTGTTTTTTTATTTTTCATAAATATTTTTAAATGTTTTATTAATTCCTGCTTTTAGCTTTGTAATTTTGTCTTCCAGATTTTGTTTTGTTTTGTTTGGAAGAGTGTAAGTGTGTGTTCAGACTAATGTTTATCCTGCCAACTTATTGAGTTAAATGTCCATGACATTTTTCAATTTCTTATTTTTAACAAAAAACCAAAACATGACTAATAAGCTAGTGTTTTATGATCTTTGACTTGAATTTTCCATTTGCAGCATTAATGTTAACACACCTGTTCTACATTTTAAAAATATATGCATTTACCTGAATATATGCATCCATTGGAATATTTTCAGTCTTATTCATTTTGTTTTATTTTGTTTAATTTTTTTTTATTTTTAAATTTTTTTTAATGTTTTATTTATTTCTAGGAGAGAGAGAGACAGCGTGAGCAGGGGAGGGTCAGAGAGAGAGGGAGTCACAGACTCTGAAGCAGCTCCAGGCTCCGAGCTGGCAGTCAGCACAGAGCCCGACGTGGGGCACGAACCCACGAACTGCGAGATCATGACCTAAGCGAAAGTCGGACGCTTAACCGACTAAGCCACCCAGGTGCCCCAATTATTCATTTTGTTTTAAATATGCCTCTTTAAATACTCTTTATATTACGAAAATGATTACTCTTAACTCTGCGTACTCAAAGTTTATGAGGATATTTTCCTATCCTTCTTCTAAAAATTATATTTTTAACTTTAAAAAAAAACAAGGTCTTTTTTTAAAGTTGATCCATTTGTTTTGAGGGAGAGAAAGCAGGGGAGGGACAGAGAGAGAGAAGAAGAAG
>NW_024080636.1:7078012-7125199 GCF_003009895.1 Hyaena hyaena | reverse complement strand
TATCCAAAATCTATAAGGAACTCACCAAACTCCACACCCAAAAAACAAACAACCCAGTGAAGAAATGGGAAGAAGATATGAACAGACATTTCTCCAAAGAGGACATCCAGGTGGCCAACAGACACATGAAACGATGCTCAGCCTCCCTCCTCATCAGGGAAATACAAATCAAAACCACACTGAGATACCACCTCACGCCAGTGCCAGTCAGAGTGGCTAAAATGAGCAAATCAGAGGACTCTAGATGCTGGCGAGGATGTGGAGAAACGGGCACCCTCCTACACTGTTGGTGGGAATGTAAACTGGTGCAGCCCCTCTGGAAAACAGTGTGGAGGTTCCTCAGGAAACTAACAACAGAACTCCCCTATGACCCAGCAATAGCAAAACCATTATTTTTTTACACATATATTTAGCCAATATGTTTCTAAAAGTCATACATAATCACTCTATCCTTCTGCTGAAGAAAATCAGACCCTCAGTGCACACCTACTCTCTCCCCTCTTCTCCCTCTTCAGCCAGGATCTCAAGACAGCTGCGTGGAGATCCTCTTTTTGAATATTTCAATTATTGTGTTCTCAATATAGGATCCCATGATCTGCAAACAGAGATTATTCTCTCCTTCCTTTCTACTTTAAGGGCCTTTCATTTCTTTTTCTTGTCTGATTGCTCTTGCTGACCCTTCAGTAATATGCTGAATAGAAGTCGGCATCCCTTTCTTCCAGAGCTTTGAGGAAAACGTTCCCAATTGCCCATTGATCATGATGTTAACAGGAGCTCTTCATAAATGTCCTTATTATGTTCAGGAAACTTCCTCTGATACCCTATTTTGCTGAAAGTCTTTATCACGAATGAATGTTGAATTTTTTCAAATATGCTTTCTCCTTTATTGAGAGGGTCATGTGGTTTTATCCTTCTTTCCGTTAAAGTGGTGTATCACACTGACTGATTTCTGTATGTAAGCTAACCTTACATCCCAGGGACAAATCCCACTTGGCCATGGTGTGTATTCTCTGGTACATAGTTTAATTTGTTTTGATCCTATACATAGAAAAGTGTAAAGACACCACAAAGAGATGTTAAAAAGAATAAACAAATTCAGGAAAGTTGCAAAATACAGACTCAGCATATACAAATCAGTTGTATTTATTTACACTAACAATGATCTGTCTAAAATTAAGAAAGCCATCCACTTATGATAGCATCACAAAGAATATAATACTTAGGAATAAATGTGACCAAGAAGGGGAAAGTTCTATCTATACACTGAAAACAGTAAGGCCCTGATGAAGGAAATTCAACAATACATAAATAAGTAAAAAGATAGTCCATATTCATGGATTGGAGGAATTTATATTGCTAGAACGTCCATACTCCTGGAGGGATACACAGATTCAGTGTAATCCCTATCAAAAGTCCAAGGCCATTTTTTCACAGAAACAGGAAAGATGATTCAAAAAAATCATATGGAACCACAAAAGACTCCAAATGGCCAAAGCAATCTTGGGAAACAGCAGAGTTAAAGACATCACAATTTCTGATTTCAAATTATATTATAAAGCTATGGTAATCGAAACAGGATGATATTGGCAAAATGACAGACACATAGACCAATGGAACAGAATAGAGTCCAGAAGTAAGTCCAAGCATAAATAGTCAACTAATTTTTGACAAAGTTTCCAAGATTGCCCAAAGGGAAAAGCACAGTCTCTTCAATAAATTATGCTGGGAAAACTGGAGAGCCACGTGCAAAAGAAAGACATTTGGACCTTTCTTTTACACCATACACCAGAATCAACTCAAAGGGGTTTGTTTAAAGTCGACGTGGGGCTCGGACTCACCAATGGTGAGATCATGACCTGAGCCAAAGTCAGATGCTTAACCGATGGAGCCCCCCAGGTGCCCCAAGCTACTTTCCAAAAAAAAGCCCATGGAAAGTAAATTTAATTTTCTGAGTTTTCTCATGCATGAAAATTGTTTTATTTTGGTCTTCTACTAGAGTAATAGTTTTTCTGGGATAGAATTATAGAACTGAAATACTTTCTGATCCTTAAAAACATTTTCTCACTGGATTTTCTACTGGGTTTGGTGTCACCGTTAAAATCTTGCCACCATGTAGACCCGTGTCCCGTCCCGGGAGTCCGCCTTTGTGGGAGGGGGCACTAATTGTTTTTGGACAGGTTCCTAATTTGGGGAGTTCTGGCATTTATCCACGATGTATCCAAGTGCTTAATTTTTTTTTCTTAGTCTATTTTGTCCCACAGTTTATTCTTTGGAATCTAAAAACTCACAGGGGCATGTGGGGGGCTCAGTTGGTTAAGTGTCTGACTCGTGATCTCGGCTCAGGTCATGATCTCACGGTTCCTGAGTTTGAGCACCGCACTGGGCTCTACGCTGACAGTGGAGCGCCTGCTTGGAATTCTGCCTCTTCTTCTCTCTGCCCCTCTGCAGCTTGTGCGCGCTCTCTCTCTCTCTTTTTCTCTAAATAAATAAATAAATCAACTTAAATTTTTTTTTAACTCATGGCTTTTCTCAGCACAAATTTGTCTTTTCATCTGTGAGCTTTTCCTCTCCCATTAAAGTCCCCTTTCTCCCTTTGCTTGTAAAATCCCCTCACCCAGTCTTGTATGTGATCATAGCCATTCTGCTATTTGGCCATCGTTTGAGGCTCTTGCTTTTTAATCAAATGGGCGAGAACTCTGATAATTTTTATTGATGATTTTTCTTATCATTATTTCCTAGGGAGCAATCTGGGAATCTCCCCTGAATAGAATCCCAGGCTTGCCAGCTTCCGAAAGATGGAGCTGGAGGACACGTGCTTGAGCAGAGCATTCCCGGCCTCCGTGGGGCCTGCTCGCCTCCCTCCACCACCTCATAGAATCACAGAACCACAGGCTCCCGATCTCCCCCAGAGCAAGCCTGCTGAACACTGGCATCGCCTGACGCTGGGCGTGCCACACACCCGGACCCGGACACCCTGAGGATCCCCGCTTTGCAGCTTGGGCCGAGCTGGCGTTCAGATCGGAAAGCTGATCCAGGGCAGACCCTGCTGGATGCCGCCCAGACTTGCCCACCCCCCGCTTTGTTCAGGAAGGAGTTTCAGATGATCTTCCCTGCGCCCATCCATCCGGATGGCCCCGGAGGTGGGCCCTGTGATCCCTGCTCTGCCCACGGGGCTCTGGCTGGACGGGGGTGCTCCGACCTCAGCAGGGGCGGTTTCCTGCTCATTTTCCTGCATGGTTCTTGCTGTGGCTTCCCCGTCAATCTGTCCACGCACAGAAACCCGGCCACACTGCCAGTCCCATGACAGGGCTCGCAGGCTGTCGCTGCTCCTGCGTCCTTATTCTCCCCTGCTCTCCTGTTCTGTCATTGTCACGGCAACTCTAGGGGAAGGCAAGTGGTTGTGGTGCTTGACAGGTCACTTTGGTCCAATGAAGTCACGATGGGGGCCCTGCAAGTTCCTTGTTGATGCCAGTTCCCAGTCTGAACTCTCTGATCTGGCACCAGGGAGCCCGCAGGGCTGGACCGGCCCCCTTCTGCTCTGTTCGCCGCAGCCCGCAGCCCCCGCCCCTGCGGCAGAGCTTCTCCTGAAAGTCTGCACTCGCTGCTCCCTCCGCTGCTGGCCCTTCCCCAGTCGCATCCTCCACACCCGCTCAGCCCGCACCCCTCACCTCTCCCGGCGCCGACCCTCACCCATACTGCGTTGCCGTTGCTGACTAGCGTCTTTCTGCTTTTCCCAGACTTCCTGCCTCTGAAGGACAGGCGTCATACATCCCCTGTCTGCCCCCACAGTCGCTAGCCAGGGAGGTGCATGCAGTAGGCGCTCACTCTGGAATGCCAGCCCCCTCTTCCGTGAGACATGCCTCCTGCATACATCTTCGCATTTTCTTAGAATCCTGCCTTCACGGGTCCTTACCTGACGCCAACGTGTGACACTCTCCCCGGGACGGGGACCGAGCTTTGCCCCAGGACCTTCTCTAAAGTAACGGAGAGCAGTGTGTAGGGACTGCTTGGGAAACTGCCCTCGGGAGAAAACGAGCCCTCCCCGTGCTGCTCCCACCCCTCCGATGCCCACGGTCCCCGCACCCGGGCTGCCTGAGGGCCCTTCCATGAGGCCTCCGTCCCACCCTGAAGGCTGCAGCTTCGTGGCCCCGGACTGGACTCCCTGTAACCGCTATTTTCCAGCTGAGCAGAGCCGCTTCCGTCGGCCAGCGCGTGAGCCATTTGATCAAAGATGATGGTGTGTTTCTCTCTTGACCCCGGAAAATGCCAGAGAGAGAACAGCAGCTCATTACGGCCTCAGTGCAGTGGTGCACGCACAGCCCCAGGGGCAACCCGACCGACGTGATTCCACTCTGAGGGTGGTGGGCTGGGACCCCCAACCGCCGCCACCACCACAAAACCCCAGGTCCGAGCTTGGCGGTGCCAAGGCCCAGTCCTCCCGACGGCGGGCGTGTGAGGGTGAGGGCGAGGGCTGGGAGGCACACGGCCTCTGACTTGGGCAGAAATCATGTACATCCATTGACCCGCTCATCATGGAAGGATCTAGAAGCCACACAAGATGGTAAAGTGAGCGCCCTCCATGAGCCAGACACCACCCTTGCTGAGAGCCTCACGACCCCCTCTCACTTTGTTGGCTCAGAGAGCAGGACTGGTCAGAGGTTCAGCTGGACTCGAACCCAGGGCCACGCGACCCCCCCGCTCCCCGTGTCTCTCCCCCACAAAGCACCGCCTCACCGAAGGCCACAGGGGGCATGGAATTTTCAAGTTCCTTCTTGAATTTTTAAAAACACTATAAAAGTTTAATACTCAACAGTACTAAAAAAAAAAAAACATAAAAATACTGTCTGTCTCAGGACCAGGGATGAGTTTCCCCTCCTGGGACTGGAAGGAGAATTATCCTCTCGGGTGAGAAGACATGTGTATCTCGTTAGATCACTGAAGCCCGCTAATAAAGCAAATTAAAGATTGAAAACCGAGACTCTCTCCTGTGGCTCACAGGCTCGCGTCTGAGTCTCTCTGCTTCTGCCCAGCCGCCCCTCCCCCGGTCCGCGCTCCCTCGCCGCCGTGAATCAGGGACTCAGGGAACGTGGTTGGAAAACAGCCTCTGAACAGGGCTCCCAACGGGCACCCCTCCAGGAGACACTCATCTTTCAGCAAAAGCTCGCTGTGTCGTGTGTATTTCTATGCAGAGGGGACAGGAGAGGAAGGGAGCATGGCTGCTGCTCTAGGCCAGGGCCACCCGTGTGTCTGTCTGGCCTTCTGGAAGCCCAGCGCTGATGCCGATGGCCAGGGACAGTCGGGGAGGGGACAGTCGGGATTGAAGGAGGCGTCCACCATCGCCCACCACGGAGGGGCCGTTGGAGAATGAATGGCGTCCCCCCGATTCTGTACTGAAATCCCAACCCCACCTCCTCGGAATGTGACTGTCCTGGGTTAGACACGGGGTCTTTTTTTTTTTTTTTCTTAAACGTTTTATTTATTTCTGAGAGAGAGAGAGACAGTGTGAGCAGGGGAGGGTCAGAGAGAGAGGGAGACACAGAATCCGAAGCAGCTCCAGGCTCTGAGCTGTCAGCACAGAGCCTCATGTGGGGCTCGAACCCACAAACTGTGAGATCATGACCTGAGCCAAAGTCGGACGCTCAACCGACTGAGCCCCCCAGGCGCCCCTGGACACAGGGTCTTGCGAGGGTACATGAGCAGGCCCTGACCCAGCCTGACTGGTGTCCGTGTGCAGAGAGGAGACCAGGACACAGGCACGCCCAGGGACGAGCTCCTGAGGACACGGGGAGAGGACGCCGTGTGGTGTGCAGGCCCAGGGGAGCGCCCTCAGCAGGACCCGGCCCCGCCCACCCCTCCAGGGGTCCGGTGGCTGCTTCCTCAAGGTGGAGAATGCAGGCCAATGAGGCGTCTGAGGGACATGGAGGGGACACTCGGGTGGAGGCGTGGGTAGGACTCTCCAGGGGTTGAACTGGCCATTTGCACTCCGAGAACAAAGTGTCTGTCATGACCTTGGCCAGACTAGTAAGGGTTCCCATTTCCATTATGGGGCCCTGATGGCCCCCAAATTGCTCTGGGTCCCTTAGCTCCTAAGACACTGGTCCCCCAGAGGACAGGCCCTTCAGTGCCCTCCCCCGGAGGACATGCTGCTTCATCTTGTGTGATGGACGTCAATCTTGCATTGGTGCCAAAGTTCACTGCCGTCGGGGGGCAGGGGACACCACTGGGCAAGTTGACCTTGCGCAGAGTCCCGCACAAAGTCAGCACATCCCACAGATGGCACCTTGATCAAATGCCAGTCTCCACAGTAAGGTCCTTCCAGCTCAAACCTGCAGGGTCTCCTGCAGCTTGTCTGGAGGGGGACACATCCCCCCCAGCCTGTTCTCCAGACACAGCTCCTTCCTGGGGACACACGATCCGTGACACACGGTCGGGTCACGAAGTCCCCCGGGCAGAATGCCCTGCTCTGCTCGCGGCCCCTGCGCCTTCGTCTCAGAGGATGGGCCACTGTGGTGTGTGGGGGGCACAGTTTTCCTGCATAACTGAGTTCAGTGCGCCTTCCAGCCTTCCGTCCTTCTTGCCAACCGTAGTGGGGAAGTATTTGTACTGGATCCTTTTAGTATTTTTTTTTTTTTTTTGAGGAAGGGGGATATACTGCCAGGCAGAAGCAGTGACTGGGACCGGACCCCAGAGAGCTGTGTCCTAAGGTGCCTTGACCATGGGGACCCACCCCTTTCAACAAAGGGGAGACAGTCAGCCGTGCGTCTCCAATGACCGCCTGGCTGTGGCGTGGACACGGCTCGACCTGGCAGACACAGTCACGGGTCTGCCGTCTCATGCCGGCGCCCTTGGGCGCTAGCGAGGGACACATCTTCTGGGCTGCTATCATACGGTCACATCCGTCTGTCTTTCCTGACTGTACGTGATTTTCGCGTGTCATCCTAGCATCTGCCGGACGGGAGAAAGGATTCTACCTTTTCAGAATTAAGAAAATCGTCATTGAAATCTTTAGGTAACATTTGAATTCCGAGGAACATGAAATCAAGTTTACGTGCGTCTTTCTCCTTGCACTTTATTTAATTCTCCCCGAAACCCCGCCAGGCAGTCAGGTCACCTGTGTGTGATTGACGAGAGATGGAGGCTCAGAGAAGCCACAGTCTTCCTGATCCGAAGGGAGACTCGTCTCTCTGGAGCCTGGACATGTTTCCACAAAACCGCAGAGCAGTCTGACCCCGACGCTGCCGTCACCAGAAGGGACAGAAACGGACATAATTGACTTTGAAGGATTTCCCGTGTGAAGCATCCTAAAGGGGCCTTGGCCCCTGCCCTGTGCTGAGCCCCCATCCTGGCGAGTCCACTGCTCAGAGGTCCTGAGGCGCTCGGGTCACTGGGATGGACAAGGGAGCCGCTAGGGACTCGATGCCGTCATGACGGCCACGGGACCCCCAGGCCAGTCCAGGGAAGGTGACCGTCCCCACAGCCGGGCCCCCACACCTGCTCCTGTTCTGTGAGTTGCCTCATGATCGGGGTCATGGGGGGATTTCCTGGGGGCCTCTGCGGCGCCCCAGCTCTCGAGATGCAGCGATGCGTGAGCCCTGGGTCTGCCGCCCTGGGGCCTTGGAGCCAAATCAGGCGAGGTCAGCAGACCCTGCAACGCCAGAGAGGCGGAGTGCGTGGGCCTTGGGCCCGACCGGTGCCTGAGTGTGCCGCCGGTGTGAGGGGCAGGCGACGCTGTCACGACCACACATGGGTGTTCACTTGTGTCTGGGCAGGACCCCCGCCCCGGGCCAAGGAGTGGATCCACGAACATGGACTCGTGAAAGCCCTTGGAACGCCCTTGGGACTGACTCACCCGCTCTCACTGCGACCGGGGAGCAGAGCGGCGGCACAAAAGCCGATGACGACACGGCAGCCGCAGGCCCTCGCGGGCGCAGGCTCCTGAGAAACCCCGCACGTGGCCTCGTCCCCCCGCGCTCCCGCCGCCCCCGCGGCCCCGCGCCTAGTGGCGGTCCACCCCAGGTCTCGCAGCTGCGGACCCTGGGCAGCGTCCCCCTCCCCGACGGGGTGAGGGGCTCTGCTGCTGCAGCGACTGCCCTGCCCTGGGCCGAGCGTGTCCTTCTGAGGATGAGAACAAACACAATGAAAGCAGGACCCGAGGGGGGATAAGGACGAAAAATAAAACCAGAGTCCTGGTAACGTCATGAGTGATTCTGGATCCGACCGTGCCTGAGGCCAGCCCGCCCTCGGACTGTCCAGTCACATGAACTAATACATACATTTCACTGCTGCGTAAGGCAGTTTGAACCCCATTTCCCCCCTTGGAACAGCAAGAGTCCTGATAGCTTGAGAGAATCAGCATGCGACCCGAGCCCGTGTGCTCCGCCACCACACGGAGGATGTGCGTGAGGTCTGCACCGGTTGTGACAACACGAGCAGCTCCAGGGCAGGCCTGAGAAAAGAGCAAGAAACCTTCGCTGTCCGTGAGGCGCCCAGTCTCCGTGGCCTCCCCCCGAGGACAACTGTGGGATGCGGCTGCTCTGATTGTCCCGTTTTACACCGGGGGCAGCGAGGCTGAACGGGCCTGGGTGGCCGGCAGCCGGCTCAGGGTCACACAGCAGTCAAGTGGGGTTTGACCAGCTTTGACCGGATCCGTGGCCTCTCCTGGTGTCGTAGGCCCTTATACGCGGAGCATGTGGTTTGTGGAAGCTTTGGGTGTGGTGGCTTGTGAGGGCTTCGCGTGTTAAAGAAACGAGGTCTGGACCCGACCTTCGGGGTGTGATGGGCTCAGATGTACTGTGATGAACGGCCACGTCGGTGGCAGCGACCAAGGTGGGCTGGAGGGCGAGAGCTGGGGGCGGGCAGCCGAAGACAGTGCAGGTGACGGTGGGTGACGGGGCCACACGGAGGCGGCAACCGCGCCCGCTCCCCTGCTCAGGAGGACGGTCTCCAGGGTACCTCGCGCTCTGACACTTTCACCGCGTGCTCTGCGCAGGGGCGTCCAGCCAGGCACTGCCACACCTCGAGCCCCTCTTTTCTCTGGGCTCGGGGCGCACCCCTTCCATTCCACCCCAAGTTCCCAGCACCACCGAAGAGAAGCACCATTCTTTGCTTTTTTTAAAAAACAGATTATATTTTAGTGCAGTCGTAGCTTTATAGCAAGATTGAGCAGAAAGTACAGAGACTCCCACGCACCCCTCCCCACGCACTCTCAGCCTCCCCCACGACGAAGATCGCCCACCAGAGTCCACCGGGGATGTTTGTTAACACCCGTGAACCTGTGTTAGTACCTCACAGCCCCCCGAGTCTACAGCGGGGGTTCACCTGGGCATGGTACGTCCCACGGGCTGGGCCAAGTGTACAGTGACACGTGTCCACCACGTAACGTCCCACAGAGAGTCCCACTGCCCTCAACACCCTCTGTTCTCTCCCTGGGCATCCTTCCCTCCTCCAAACCCACGTCAACCACTGGTTCCTCTGTCTCCGTGGCTGTGCTTTTTCCAGAATGTGACGGAGCCAGAGTCAGCATGTGGCCTTTTCAGACGGGCTCCCTTCACTCCCGATGTGCAGTTAAGGTTCCTCCCTGTCTTTTGTGGGTTGACAGATCATTTCTTTTTACTACTGATAATATTCCTTGTCTGGACGCACCGCAGTGTGTTTATGCATCACCTACTGAAGGACACCTTGGTTGTTTCCAGGTTTTGACAATCGTGACTGAAGCCGCTATAGACATCCGTGTGCAGGTGTTTATGTGGACATAAGTTTTCAACAACTTGTGCCAAATGCCAGAAGGCACAACTGCTGGATCAGACGGAAAGAGGGTATCCACCTTGGTAAGAGGTCGCCATGCTGCCCTCCGTGGTGGCTGCGCGGTTGGACACCCCACGTGGGCACGAGCATTCCCGTTCCTGCACGTCCCGCCACACTGCCTCTTGTCAGTGCTCAGATCCGGGCTGTTCTGGCAGGCGTGGAGCGGTGTCTCGCTCCTCACGGTCCTTCATTTTCTATCGTTCATTTTTTAAGATCATCACACAGTACAAATAACTTGGTCCTATGAACCCTAACGCCCGGGGTGATGATGTAACTACCATGACCGTCAAGATACAGAACAGATCAGTCACTCACAACACGTCCTCGTGACGACTGAGACAAACAGAACCCAGTCTGGGAGTTAGAGGAGGGAAGGTTTCAAGATGGCCTTCCTTCTTTGGACCTGACGTCTTTGAAATTTACCAAGTTGCTACGTGATTCTGTGGTTCACCCCCTTTTACAGTGAGTAGGACCCCGTGGTGTGGGGACATCACCTTCCCGATCCACGCACCTGCAGACGGGTGGGTTATTTGAAGCTCAGTTACTGGGAAAGTTCCTGTGATAACCCCGTGTGTGTGTGTGTGTGTGTGTGTGTGTGTGTGTGTGTGTGCAGGTGTGCGTGCACGCAGATACACGTTTCTGTGCTCTGGGAGCAGGACAATTGGGTCAAACGGTAGGTGGCTGGCTGTTGAGTCACACAAGAAGCTGTCATGGGGTGGCTGTGTCATGTCGCATCCCTGAGGGACTGATGAGAGACTACGTCACTCTACAGTCTGTCCAGGGCTTGTGAATCTCACTACCTTTCATTATAACCTTTCCAATCGGTGTGTATGGGTCCCTCATTGTTCTTTGGTTTGTACTTTATTAATGACTGATGATCTAGAACTGTTTTCATGTGATTTTTTTCCCATCCATATGTTTTCTTTGGTCGATATGTCTGTGTAAGTCTTTTGCCTATTTTTTTTAATTGAGCTATTTATTTTCTTACTGTTGAATTGTTTTTTCTTTTTTAATTTTTAACGTTTATTTATTTTTGAAAGACAGACAGAGCATGAGCAGGGGAGAGGCAGAGAGAAAAGGAGACTCAGAATCAGAAGCAGGGTCCAGGCTCCAAGCTGTTAGCACAGAGTCTCACGCAGAACTCGAACTCACACGCCGTGAGATCATGACTTGAGCCGAAGTCCGCCGCCTTACCGACTGAGCCACCCAGGTGCCCCATGTTGAGTTTTAAAAGTTTATTAAAAATATATTCTGGATACAAGTATTTTGTTAAATATGTGGTTCACAAGCAGTAAATGTTTTATCCCCGCCGGTGGCTGGCTGTGTAAGTGTCCTGGGGCTACTGGAAGAGAGTAACACGCAGTGGCTGAAACACAGGAATGTAATCTCGCCCAACTCTGGCGGCTGCGTCTGAGAACAAGGTGCCAGGGGCAAACCCCTGTTCCTGGCCTCTCCGCTCTGTGTGCGGACGGCCCCTCCCCCGTCTTCACATAGCTCCCTCCCTGTGCACGTGGTGGGGGGGGGGGTCTATCATCCCTGCAGAAGGGCACTGTTCCGGCTGGATTAGATCCCACTCTACTGAGCTTATTTGCACGGGATTTCCTCCTTAAAGACCCTATTTCCAAACGAAGCTGCCATCTGAGGCCCTCGGGGTTAGGGCTTCAATGTGCGAATTTGGAGGAACATAATTCAATGTGTTACATGTGCCTTTTCTTTCTCTTCAGGGTCTTTCACAGTGAACACTTTTAATCTTGATGAAGTCTAGGGTATCACACTTCTTTTCTGTTTTGGATTTGGTTTTGGTGCTGTGTCCCATCTAAGAAGGCTTCTCCCCATGGCCGGTCTCCTGTGCTGCTTCAAAGGTTTTAGAGTTTATGTTTTACTTTGGGATCAGTGATACATTCTGAGTTAATTTTTGTATAAATGTGGTATTTAGATTGAGGATCATGTGTTTGGCGTATGAATGACCAGCCGATCCAATACCACTTGTGGAAAAGACTCTTCCTTCTCCTCTGACTTATTTCTGCACCATTATAAAAAGTCCAACAGCCCTATGTGCGGGGGGCTGTTTGTGGACCCCGTAGTGTGCTAGCTTCATGTGTTGTCCCTTGACCAATCCCACACCATCTTGCTCACCGCACCGTTAGGGTACGTCTTAAAATGGGAAAGTATAATTCTCCACTTTGTTTTATTGAAAATTGTGCCTATTCTGATTCCTTGGACATTCCGGAAGTGTCTTGTCTATACTTACCAAAATCCTGCTGTCATTTTAATTGGACTTACTTTGAATCCATTGGTCAATTGGAAACAACTCACTTCTTTCATATGTTGGTGCCATGAGGGCAGTTTGCCCCTTTCTCATTTAGGTCTTTATTGAAGGCTCTCATCCATATGCTACATTTTCCAGCATTCGAATTCTGTACATGTCTTGAAAGATTTGTGCTTACTTATCTCCTCTTCTTGAACTATTTCAAATGATATATTTTTTAAATTTGGATTTTCAAATTATATGTCACTTCTTTGGCCTTCTTTTCTGCAAACTTGATAAATTCACTTCTTGGTTCCAGAAGGCTTTTTGCCTATTATTTGAAATTATGTATATAGACAATCATGTTGTCAATGAAAAGCACAGCTTTGTCTTTTCCTTACGATCTTTTTTTTAAATTTTCTTTCCTGCTTTATTATCAAGGCTAAAACTTTCATTGCCATGCTGAATAGGACTGATGAAGGGACATCCTAGCTTTGCCCCTAACTTTAGGGGATGTCAGTATGTCTTTGACCATTCTGATGTTACCTGTAACTTTTTGTAAATGCCCTTCGTCAAGCTGAGGAATCTGACTTACAGAAGTTTGTTTTGAGTGGTTTGTTTCTCATCGTGAATGGATTCGGGATTTCGTCAAATGACTCTGTACCAATCAATATGGCCATGCAGTATTGCTTTTTAAACAGTTCATATAGTAGATTACACTGATAGGGTTTTAAATATTGACCCAGGTTTGAATTCCTGAATAAACCCCAGTTAATGGTCATGTTTTAATCTTTTTCTATATTGCCAGAGTTGATCTGCTAATAGTTTGTTGGGAATATTTGCATATATGTTCATGAATGATACTGGTCCGTCATTGTCGGGTTTGGGTATCAGAATGATGCTTACCTCATAAAATGAGGTAGGAAGTATTTCTTTCTCTTCAAGAGATTAAGTAGAGATAGTGTTATTTCTTTTTAAATATTTGATAGAATTTACCAGTGAAATCATCTGGGCTTGGATATTTATGTCTTAGAAATCTTTAACTACAAATCTGATTTATTTAACAGTGATAGGACTATTTAGGCCATCAATTTCATCTTGGTGAGTTCTGGTAGTTTGTGTTATTCAAGGATTTTGCCTATTTCATATAACTGGTAGAATTTATATGTGTAAGAGCTGGTTGTAATATTCCCTTCTTGTCGTTTTGATTTCTGCAGGATCTGGTTTTTTATTTAAAAAAAAAAAAAACAGTGGGGGCACCTGGGTGGCTCAGTCAGTTAAGTGTCTGACTTCAGCTCAAGTCATGATCTCACAGTCTGAGGGTTCGAGCCCCACATCGGGCTCTGTGCTCACAGCTCAAAGCCTGGAGCTGCTTCAGATTCTGTGTCTCCCTCTCTCTCTGCACCTCCTTCATGTGTTCTCTTTCTCTCTCTCTCAAAAATAAAATAAACATTAAAAAATTAAATTTCCTTTTCAGTACTGTTCCAAGTACTTCTCATAAGTGGGGATGACACTGATATGTTGTATTTTCATTACTGTTCAGTTACAAGCATTTTCTCATTTCCCTGGAGACTTTCTCTTCGACCTAATGATTATTTAAAGGTGTGTAATTTCTAAGTATTTGGAGCTTCCCTCGTTGTCTCTCCATTACTGATTTCCAGTTTAATTCCATTGTGATCAGAAAACATGCTTGGTATCATTTCAATCATCTTTCTTGGTGAGTGTCCCATGTGGATTTGAAAGTGTGTGTATTCTTGGGGCACCTGGGTGGCTCAGTCAGTTAAGCATATGACTTTGGCTCAGGTCATGATCTCAAGGCTCGTGAGTTCAAGTCCCGCATTGGGCTCTGTGCTGACAGCTAGCTCAGAGCCTGGAGCCTGCTTCAGATTCTGTGACTCCCTCTCTCTCTGACCCTCCCCTGCTCACACTGTCTCTCTCTGTCTCTCTGTCTCTCTCAGAAATAAATTTTAAAAACATTAAAAAAAAAAAAAAGGAAGCGTGTGTATTCTTTCTTGTTGAGTCCGGTGTTCTTACGTGTCAGTTAGGCACAGTGGATTGCTAGTGTCAGTTCACTTCTCTACTTTTGCTGAGTTTCCCTCCACTGGTTCTCTATCTTACTGATGGAGGAGAGTTGAAGTCTCCAACTATCATGTGAATTGATTTACTTCCCCTTTCAGCTTTCTTAGGTTTTGCTTCAAATATTTGAAACTCTTCAGCTACATGCATACACACTTAGATTTGCTATGTTTTCTTGGTGAATTAACTTCTTTTGTAATTATATAAATGTCCTACATTATCTTTGGTAGATTTGTTTGCTTTGAGCTCTATTCTGTCTGATATTAAATACGAATCCACCTTTCTGATAAGCGTTCACACAGATAACTTTTCCAAATGTTTAATCTACGTGAATCATTCTATTTGAAATGAGTTTCTTGTCAGCAGTATATAGACAATTATTATTTTAGCCAACCTCTGTCATTTAATAGTGTGTATAAACCATTTTGGCTGACTATAATAATTGGCATATTTGGATTTAATTTCTAATTCTACCATTTTATTATTTGTTTTCTGTTTGTTCCCTCTATTTTCCATTTCTGTTTCTCCATCCCTGCTTTTCTTAGGGGACATTATTCAAACATTTTTAGTATTATCCTTATTTCTTACTACTTTTCTTAATATAGATTGATTTTTCAAACTGATTGCTCTCAGCCTCACTGTATACATACTTCATTCTTCCTGGTTTAGTTAGAAACTGTTACTTAGAGACTGTTATCATTTCTCTCTGTTCATGTAACTCTCATCTTCTACATTATACCACATACATTAAAAACCTTGTCAGACAACGGTATAATCTTTTACTTTTCACTGAACACATGGATTTGAAAGACTTCAGAACATACGATAGTCTTTTACATTTACCCCATTATTTACCTCTTCTGGTATTTTCCTCACTTCTGGTGTTCTAATCTCTCTTCTGCCATCCTTTCCTTTCTCTCTAAAGATTTTTTGGGAAGAATTCTCCGGTAGGAGTTCTGGCTGCAATACATTTTCTCAGTTTTCCTGCAGCTGAGCCATCTTTGTGTTGTCATTATTCCTGTAGGTATTTCCCCTACCTACCAGAAGATTCTTTCCTTTTTGCACTTGAGCAATGCTGTTGCAGCCTCTATCTTGCACCCAGGATTTCAAATGAGAAAACCACACCTTTCAAATTGCTTATCTCTGTAGGTCATATCTGGCTGCTTTCAAAATATTATGTGTATCTAGTCTGCGTCGTTTGATTGTGACGTATCTGGGCGTGGATGTCTTTTGAGTTTATTCTCTTTGGGATTTTCTGAGCTTCTCAATTCTGTTGGTTTATAGACATTTCTAAATTTAGAAAGCTTTAATCAATATTTTTTCCAGCGACACGCTTTCCCCTCTCCTTGATTCTGATGACACAAACGGTAAGCTTTTTGTTATTGTCCCAGAGGTAACCTGCGGCTCAGTCCATGTTTCGAATCTTTTTCTCTTTTGTTCAGATTGGATAATTTCCATTGATCTGTCTTTGAATTTAGTGACTCTGTTCCCTGTCATCCTCTTTCTGCTCCTGAGCCTTTCTGTGAGCCTTTTTTTTTTTTTTTTTTTAATTTTATGTACTTTTTGTCAGGACCGATATTTCCATTTTCTAATTCTTGATGGCTTTCAAACATGTTTGTGATTACTTACTAGGATATTTTTCTTTCTTTTATAGTTTATTGTCAGGGCGCCTGTGTGGCTCAGTTGGTTAAGCATCTGACTTTGGCTCAGGTCATGATCTCACGGTTCGTGGGTTTGAGCCCCGCGTCGGGCTCTGTGCTGACAGCTCAGAGCCTGGAGCTGCTTCAGATTCTGTGTCTCCCTCTCTCTCTGACCCTCCCCTGCTTGCGCTGTCTCTCTCTCCCTCATAAATAAATTTAAAAAACCATTAAAAAATTAGTTTATTGTCAAGTTCGTTTCCATATAACACCCAGTACTCATCCCAACAAGTGCCCTCCTCCATGACCATCACCCTCCTTCCCCTCTCCCTCCACCACCAACCCTCAGTTTGTTCTCAGTATTCAAGAGTCTCTCATGGTTTTCCTCCCTCCTTCTTCCCAACTATTTTTTTTCCCCTTCCCCTCAGTAGCAGCTTTAAAGTCTCTGTCAGGCGATTCTAATATCTGCATCACCTCAGTATGAGTCTGCTGACTGTCTCCTCCCAAGACAGCTGAGATTTTCCTGGTTCCTCCTATGCTAAGCAATTTTAGATTACATCCCGGACATTTTGACTATTGTGTTATGAGGCTCACTTCTCATTTACAGCCAATGGAGAAGGTCATGTTATTGGTTGTGCAGACAGTTGACCTGCTTCTCCGCAGGCCACACTTTGCATTTTGCCTTATGGGCTGGCTGTGGTCAGTTAACTTTCCTGAGCCTCAGCGATTCTGTTCATATTTATCCTACGCATGGTCACTCCATGGCCGATCTAGGGTCTGGACTGTGGCCTCAGTCCTCAGAATGTTTGGAATGCTCTAGCGGGTGGCATCTATGTGTGCACAGCTTATGTGCAAGGAGCTGCTGAGCCTGAGAATTCACAAGCAATTCTATGGGGTCACTTTCCCAAGTTCCTGCACCAGAAAACTGAGACACCAATTACCTGCTCTGCTGCACACAGCTGCCACCACACTCTTATCCATGGTCCAGCCACACAGGAGAGAGAAGAAAATGCCACATGTGGTGTTGGTCTCCCCTCCTTGGGACCCCAAGTCTGCAGCATGGGGAGGATGACCACCCACCCTGAAGATGTGGACCCTGTGGATGCTTGTTTCTGGCTGGTGGCCCTGCCTGCAAGTCACTGGTTAAGAGACAGGGCATGAGAGTCTGGAGAATTTAAAAATAGGAAAGAAAATGGGATTTCTGAATTTCTTCTGTGTTAGGGTTCTCTTTCCTGATCATATAAGAAACAATATAGCGGAGTGCCTGGGTGGCTTAGTCGGATGAGCGTCCGACTTTTGCTCAGGTCATGATCTCGCGGTTCGTGGGTTCGAGCCCCACGTCGGGCTCTGTGCTGATTGCCAGCTCGGAGCCTGGAGCCTGTTTCAGTCTGTGACTCCCTCTCTCTCTGACCCTCCCCTGCTCACGCTTTCTCTCTCTCTCTCTCTCCTAGAAATAAATAAAAAATATTAAAAAAGAAAAAAAAGAAACAATATAGCTATAACTAGAGTGTCTTTGGGAACTTCTTGCACCTGCCCATTTCTGGGTTTCTAGTGCATTAAAGCTGAGCCAGAAGAGACCAGTGGGGGAGAAATGGTGAGCTTTATTCACCACCCATGGAATTTTGGAGATCCTTCCGGAAGCATCTGCTGAAGGTGAGCATGCCTTCTGGGATCTTGAGATCATGTCCCCACATATCCTGTGCCTCTTCCATAGCGCAGACAGTGGGAGAGTCAAGGAAGAGTGTGCTTAATGCAACGACCCAGATCCACAGCTGAGTCTGCTTGGTTTTGCATCAGAGACATTGACAAGATCTTTCTTAAGCTTCTTCTGTCCAGTCCTCACGGTGCATGGCATCCGCTCTAACCAGAGCCGTGCACCCGCACCTGGTGTCATCAGGTAGCGCATCTTGATGACATGTTCTACATTTTCCCCTTTGTAACATTAAACAACATACCCGTGTAGTTTTATTGATTTTGATTTGGAAACATTTCTGAACACTTTTAACAGAATTCTCGTTCTGTGTGTCCCAGACCCAAGTGTCTGGTAATAAACTGGGAAAAAAAATTAAAAAATGGATTTACTTCTCTTTTAAGAAAATCAATAAATCACAAGAGATGAATTTAATTTTTAAAAAACCTGAAGAAATTGAGCCTCTGCCTTGTGATAACATGCGGTTTTGGAATAAGAAATGGTGTCTGATGGTGACTGTGAGGACCCCCGTGGGGCCCGCGGAGGTGGCTGCCCGAGCTCAGAACTGGGGACCATGGCCCCCAACCGTGGTGGGAAGGTCTCGCCTGCAGTCCTGTGTCTTGCCAGCCTGGCCAGGCCGCACCTTCTCCCCAGCAGCCTCCAACCTTCACAGCATTGCCCATGTTTGTCCCTGCCTTTCTCAGGGGCTCCTCAGCCAGGCACCCTTCCATTCCTTAGGGAAACTCGCCCACCTGGGCCCAGTACACCTGCACACTGCAGGGGGCCTGCCTAGACCAGCGGCCTCGTCTTGACCCTTGGCCGGCAAGATCCTAGAGAACGACTGTGACTGAGGTTCTCACTAACCGGCGGCCTGTGCCTCAGCCACAGCCGGTCGTGAGGACGCAGATAATCCATAAACAGACCCCAGCCTCCTCCCTCTGTCCCTGCCTTCGGTTGTCAGGGCCCCACGTCATCGAGGCTGGGCTGTAGCAGGAAAGGACATGGAGTTTACAGGCTGGAGGAGCCAGGGGCGGGCTCAGTTCACAGTGGCTGGAACACGGAAGGGAGGGTGGAGGGAGCCGGGGTGGGAAGTCAAGGTGGGAAAAGCTGACGTACCTAGTGTGTGTTGTACATGCACACACACACACACACACACACACACACACACACACATGCAGAGCATGTACACACGGGCAGGCAGACGGACGCTCAGATACGCAAAGTGAGAAGGCAACTTGTGCTCCAAAGAAATAATCGATCTGGGTGGGGGGGGCGGGGGCGGGGAGGGTCTGTCAATTAAATGCCTGACTGCAGGACTGTGGCTCAGGTCATGATCTCACCGTCCGTGGGTTCGAGCCCCACGTCAGGCTCTGTGCTGACTGATCGGAGCCTGGAGCTGCTTCAGATTCTGCGTCTCCCTCTCTCCCTGCCCCTCCCCAGCTTGTGCTCTGTCTCTGCCTCTCTCTCAAAAATAAATAAATATTTTTAAAAATTAAAAAAAATAAATAATTGATCTGGGAGAGGGGCTAGGGAGAGTTTATCATGCATCACAGGGTGGTCATCAAAGTCACAGTTAGAAGACACTTCTCACCCCCCACCCACTTGCATGCACACACACGCGTGTGCACACACAGACACACACACACACACACACACACACTAAGAAACTGTGTTGGCAAGAATTTATTTTGCTGGTGGGGATTCTCAGGGGCAGCCACTGTGGGGATTCCTGGAAATGATCAACACAGAGTTACCGTGTGACCCAGAAATTGCACCTATATATATATATATATATACATCTCCACCCCCGAGAACTAAAAACATATGCTCCCATAAAGACTTACACACAAACACTGATGGCAGCATTACTCATAGTAGCCAAAGAGCGGGAGGGACCCGAATGCCCATAAACTGATGAACAGATGCAGAAAATGCAGCCCCTCCTTCCAGGGGCACCATCTGCCGTAGAAGGGTGTGACGCCCAGACGCAGGTCGCAGCGCTGGGCGACCCCTGGAGCAGCGAGCTCGGCGAGATGACAGACACAAAGGCCATGTAATGAATGATCCCAGGCGTATGAGGTGTCCACAGAGATGGGGCAGGATAGTGGGTGCCAGGAGCTGGCAGCGGGTAGGGTGGGTAGTGACTGCGGATAAGTGTGGTTACTTTCTGGGCTGGTGGAAATGTTCTGGAAGGAGATAGTGCTAGTGGCTGTAAAACCTTGTGCATGTACCGGAGTACCCCAAATTCCATGCCTCAAAATGGTGACTTCTGTGGTATGCGAGTTATATGCCAGTGTTTCTATGGCCAGAAGAGGCAGGGAGGCGAGGGAATCCTCACTGAGGAAGAAGGCAGGTGTCTACGGGAGATGTCTCTCCCAGCAGAGGACCTGCAAGCTCAAAGGCACTGGGGCAGGAATGAACCCGGTGGTTTGCAGAGCTGGAGCAGAGAGCAGAGCAGGCATGGAGAGAGGTGTGCAGGGGAGGGCAGTGAGGGGATAGGGCCGGAAGGGCTGTGCAGGCCACGGAGGGGGCTACAGGGGGAGGGGGGGCTCACACTTGGGAGCCGGCTCTGAGCAGCACTCAGAGAGGAGGTTAGGGCGTGAGAGGGTGTGCTCATCCCTGAGAGTGGGGTCCAGGGGCAGGAGACGGTGTTTCAGGAACGCAGAGCAGGGGAGAGGGTCAGCTGGGGGAGCCGCAGAGCCTCGCGGGCCGGGAACCCGTGTAGGTCACTCCTGGAGGCCGGACCGTGGGAGGTATGGCGAGGTCATCGGCGTTCAGGGTGAAGCAGGGAGGAGGCCTCACCGGAAGTGCTCGCACCGCTGCAGCTCCCTTACTCCTGCTGACTGGCTTGTGCACGCCACGGGGGGACCTCTTGGCCAGTGCGCGTGGGGCCCGGCAGCTCCACCTTCACCTCCTTCGACGGGGACTGAAAATCTAAGGGCCGTGCTCCTGTGTGTGGGCAGGACTCTCCGGAGGAGGAACCCGCCCCGTGATGGCACCTGTACCGGCGGCTCTTCTCGGTCTCTTAAGAAAGACACAGGCTCTGTCCCTGCACGAGCGTAGCTGGTGGGGGAACGTGGGGGTCCGAGCACTGGAAGGAGAGGCCCGTCTGCGCACAGTGTGAACTCGGCCGGCGGGGACTCGTAACGGAAGCAGCGATGGTGGCGGTCGCACTGACACTGGCTCCTGCTGCCCACGGGTCTCTTTTCTAGAAATCTCCAACCGGGGTGGCCGCGCAGACCCTCTGACCATCTCCTCGAGGACTGGAGTCTTTTGAATCCATCCGGTCTTCTTGTGCAGTGCGCAGCCTAGGCTCCAGGGCTGAGGCGCACCCGCCCCGTGTGCCCTGGAATCTGGAGAACAGGCCGAGGCCAGCCCTGCTGGGGGCGAGACCCTGCTGCGCCGCCCCCAGCCCACCCTAAGCCGCGCCGCCTCGGGCCACCCGCAGCTGAGCACGGGGGCAGGCCCGGGGGTGGCCAAAACCATCCACGGCCAGCGTGCATCAAGGAGCCAGCGCGAGAAAGAAAAACGGTTGTTTTTAAGCCGCCGTGTCCGGGGCTGGCTTGTTATGCACCCGCAGCTAACTGACGCGATGTTGACAGAGGAAGTGAACAAAGGACTGTAGATGCAGGATGAGTGGGACTCGGTCATAACCCCCTGGAAACCCGCACCGTGGGCACGCCGTTCGGAGCCACAGTTTACATTCCACAGATGTTTGCTGCAGGAGCAAAGGAAACGCCCAAACGAGATACAGAAACCAATTCTGTCGCCTCAAATAACCTCATTTTAAAAGAAGGTCTTTCGGTAAATTAAGTCCCCGGCACCTGGTGGATCTGCCGGTTCCTCGCACGTTGGTTGTGGCAGGAATCGGGCACTCCGGGGGCCAGGGATCTGTGCTGTCCCTCCAGAGCTGGGGACGAGCCCTCGGGAAGTGCTGTCACTGGGGACAGTGAGCCGATCAGCCACCTATCACATCAGAGAGAGCTGGCTGTGTTTCTTTTTTTTTGTTTTGTTTTGTTTTAAGTTCATTTATTTTGAGAGAGAGCAAGGGAGCGAGCAGGGGAGGGGCAGAGAGAGAGGGAGAGAGAGAGAGAATCCCAGACAGGCTCCACACCATCATCGCAGAGCCCGACACAGGGCTTGAACTCATGAACCATGAGATCATGACCTGAGCTGAAACCAAGAGTCGGGCACTTAACCGACTGAGCCACCCAGGTGATCCTGCTTCTTTTATTCATTCATTCAACACACATTTTCATCTGATCTGTGTGTTGCACAAAGTATCCAAAGAAATCGTCCCTGCTCTCAAACTCCCCACGGTGAGAAGATAGACACGTTAATAAAGGAACAAGGACCCAGTGAGAGTACACAGAGCAGCTATAGGAGGCACCTATTCCTGCTTTGTGAAATCAAAGGAGGCTCCCTGTACGAGGAGTCATGTAAGCCAAGTCCTAAAGGACCAGCAAGGAAGCAGCCAGCTACAGCAGAGAGGGAGGTTAGGCAGGCTCTGATGACTCTCAGTGAGCACCTGCTGTATGCCAAGCAGGGGGCGAGCCACCATCCACAGCCACCATTTCTAATCCACACCACACGAGAACAGGGAAGGTTATCACCGTCATCCCCGGTAGCGAGGAAAGAAAGCTGAGGCTCAGGGGTGGGGTCCCTCAGGATAATCAGGCAAGAGAAAGCGCATGCGCTCAGGGAGCCCAGGTGGCTGGGAGGCGGGCTTGGTGAGCAAGGTGGGGATGGGCACCCTGAGGACGTGGAGGCACGCAGGTGCGGGGTGGGGCGGGTCGTGGAGAAGACCAGGGAACCAGAGCCCCCCGCCCCCGTGGAAGTGGGAGCAGATGTGCACTGTGCTCGGACAGATGGGTCCGGCAGCCGCTGCAGGAAGACACGGGGGGTGGGGCACTGATGGAGAGCTGCAGAGGTCAGCCCTGAGCTGCCGGGCCGCTCATGAGGTGCTGAACCCCAGTGTGCACGGAGGCGGCTCTGGCCCACTTGCCTTAGTCGGTGCCCAGCCTGTGCCGGAAGGAGCGAGGGGCCCCCCCGAACCCAGCGGACCGGTGGGCTCTGTCCCCTCCTGCTCCCTGCCGCTGACCTTGCAACTGACTGGGCGCAAGCCCTCCCGGCAGGTGAGACCCGGAATAAAGACTACCCGGAGCCTCCGCGGGGGCGATGTGCACGAACCCCGTGGGCCGCGCAGCCAGAGCACCACGTCCCCACCCACGGAAGTGGGTCCTCCCTGTCCCCGGGGTGTCTTCTCTCATTCGGCTGGAAATCTATCACCCAGGAGCCGCTCCAGTTCAGCCTGACAGGTGTGGGCCGGAGACGGGCCCCAGTCTTACGTAAGAGTCACGATTGGCCAGCGCGGCCTATTTTCAGACACATCTGAGGGCAATGGACTGATTTGAAGATGGGGATTTAAACACACACGTCTCCTCAGATGTAAGGGTGTGGAGGCACTTGGTGCCAAGGGGGACTTTGCTCTTAGCTTCCCCTCCATCTGCCTGAGGGCCATGTCCCTCCCCTTATCAACAACCTCTGAGCTCCTGGCTGCCCCCCAGACCCCCTCCCAGCAAGAAGCTCGCTGTGGGGAGACGGGTGATATCTGGTACATAAAATCGAGACCAGAGATTTTCAAACTTCGTGGTCCACGGAGACACCCTCCCTCCCGCCTCCCGGAGACAGAGACCCAGTGACCAACGGGACGCAGAGGAGGACTCATTTTCCACTGTAACTTGTGATCAGGCATCTTCCACCTTTTTGAGGTCATCCAAGTATCTCCAAACTAACTTTCGTGCTCAAACCTCCGGTTACACTGTGCTGATTTCTTCCTGCCTTCAGAGATCACCTCTACTCTGGGGACCCTGAGTCTGGTTTCCAGCCCAGACCTCCTCCCCAACCCCAGGATCCCATGACAGTGGGTCCACCCGGCTGTGGTCTCCACTGGGACAGCATGTGGCCACCTCAGACTCACTCTGGACAACACAGGGTTCTCAGCCCATTTCCCCCAAACTATTTCACCACAGCAGTAAAAGGAAAATCTGTCCTATCCATCCAGGGGCTCATATTGAAACCCTGGCATCACCTGTAACTTCTTTCACACCCCAAGACCATTGGCAAGTACCATCAACTCCCACTTTGTGATGGATCCAGAATCTTCCACCTGCAACTCAGTCTCTACTACCTCAGTCAGGCTACCACATCTCCTACCTGAACCACTGCTAGATGCTCTGACCTGGCTTCCTAGGGTCCTTTCTGGGTCGACCAGCTGCCTTTCTAAAAAGGAGAAATCAGGCCACGTCTCCCTGTGCACAGAACCTCACTCTGGCTCCTTCAAGATACACACAGAAGCTTTCAGATGGTTCACCCTTTGCTTGAGCTGGGAAATCAGATCCCTCTGTTTCCCCACATTTTCTGGCAGCAACATTAGGGAGCAACTGACTAATGTCATTATATCCATTAGTTTTCTAAAAGTAGTTGTAAGTGTATAAGGAGGCACTCAGCTCCTTGCTTCTTGTAAGTGGTGGATTGGGAGTACCCAGCATAGCTACCTGGTATATCTCTATTGCTAGTCCACACCAGGGACCGTCAGAACTCTCTTTACTCCGGGATATAGAGTCATTCTTATCTTTATATCTAATCAGGTTGCAGAACCAATTCCAGAAACCCCAGAATTAATTTTTAAAAACCTCATCCTTAAAATTCCATCCTTCTCGAATGGCTCTTGGTAACCAGCCCTGTATGGGTCAGGGTTCTCCAGAGAGTCTGAGATAGAACCAAGGACGACTTGGTTCAAGCAATCTTGGAGGCTGAGAAGCCCCACGATCTGCCACGGCTCCTGGAAAAGGGGCGTGTTGGTGGTACAGCTCGAAGGTCTGGGGGCAGGAACCCCAAGGGCAGGAGACGCATAGCTCAGGATATACCGAGGAAAAGAGGGTGAATTCTCCTTTCCTTCCTGTTTTTGTTCTGTTCAGGCCCTTGACTGATTGGGTAAAAAACAAAAAACAAAAAACAAAAAACATGCGAGCTGGAGAGGGCAATCTGACTTGTGCCTCCACCAATTCACACGCTAATCCCTGGAACGCAGCCTCCACTGCCTCAGTCAGGCCTCCACATCTCCTGCGTGGCCACGTGCCTTCCCAGTGGAGACCACAGCCGGGTGGACCCACTGTCATGGGATCCTGGGGTTGGGGAGGAGGTCTGGGCTGGAGACAAGACTCTGGGTTCCCAGAGTAGAGGTGACCTGTGAAGGCAGGATGAAATCAACACAATATAAGCAGGGGCTTGAGCATGAAAGTTACTTTGGAGATTCTTGGATGACCTCAGAAAGGTGGAAGATGCCTGACCACAAGTTAAAGTGGAAAATGAGTCCTCCTGTGCGTCCCCTTGGTCATGGTGGGTCTTGATCTCCAAGGGCAGATGGAAGGGTGTCTCTGTGGCTGCCATCTTTGAAAGTCTCTAGCATCGATTTCAGTACCAGACACATACAGACACATTCAGAAGAAAGGTTTAACTACATACCTGGCATCCCAGATCCAGTCAACTTGACACATAAAATAAACCACTGTTCCATCTCCAACTCAAGATTGAGCATTGCTGGGAAGGCCGTCCAGTACGCCTGGCCCACCCCTGCCTCCCTCGCTGGCTGAGGGTCCTGCTTCTCTCCCCTTGGTCCATTGCTGTGGAATCAAGTACCACCCACTTCGTGGTTCAAGGAAGCATACACTTACCATTTCCTGGTGTCCAAGTATCAGGAGTCTAGCATGACCTAGCTGGGTGCTGTTCTGAGCTTCTCAAAATGCTGCAGTCAATGCGTTGGCCAGGTCTGGGGTCTCATCCAGAGGCCCGAGTAATGAATGGTCCACTTCCAGCCCCCTTGGGTGGCTGGAGGACTTATCTCCATGTTACAGCAGCACTGAGGGTCTTGGCCCCTTGCTGACTGTAAGCTGGAGACCACACTCAGCCACCAGAAGCCACCTGCAGCTAATGCCCACATGGCATGGCCACTAAGGACTTCACACCAACAAAGGGAGTGTCTGGAGTGTGCCAGTAAATCGTGGTCATATTTAAGGTGTTGGAATCGCAGGACTGATGTCCCACCACCCTTGCTTTGCCCCATTGCTGGCGGCACCCACAGATCCCACCACACTGGAAGGGGAGGGGCGGTACAAGGGCATGGGCCCAGGAGGCGGGATCACAGGCCACCCTACAGTCTGTCTGCCACTCTTCTCATTTCCCTACATCTCACGGACCCCGTGTGCCTTGGCCCATGTGGCGTCTGCCTTAGATAGAAGCGTAAATGGGCCAGGTCCCCAATCAGAAGGCCAGGGGCCAGTGTCACGTGCTCAATCCCCATGGGAGAGCTAAACAAAATACAGCCGTGCTGGCTACAACATGCTTTCCAAAGTCATCAGCCACAATATGACAGATTCTCAAACAGCCGACTAATGTCTCCCACAGCTTCACTGTTCAGAACGTTTAATCCAGTTCAAGTCAGAGGTAACAAAATGTGTGTTTACTTGCTGTTAGCAAGTCTTGTTTGGACTCTGTTGAGAATGGAGTTTGGAACGACAGCCAATGGGATTTCCAGAACAGCCCTTGCCTTGCTTAAACAATCTAAGTCTCAAACTTAATTTCACAAGATTTTGTTTTTCAACCTCTGTTTGTCTATAACTAATCTTCGTATCTTCCATCCTGGGAGTCGCATCTCACTATTTGGCTGAATAACATTTCTGGACGATGTGATTTGTGCTGAGCAGGCAATGGCGAATGTGGAATTAAATGCATGTTAACTCTGGCTCTTGACAAAAGAAAGTGCCGAATCCATTGGGAATTTATGTGAAATTGCGCTTGATCCAAAAGGCCAAGGGGATGAGGACCGGTTGGTAGGTGAGTAAGCTTCTTGCCGTACCGTCAGCCAGTGCTCCCCATGTCCCCATGCAGGCTTCAGTCTCATGTCCATCCAAGCTATGCACACACCTGTGCAAGTCACTTTGCTACACCAATCCTCACTTTTCCGTCTATGAAGCGTAGATTAAATGATACTCATTTCATAGGCATTTTTCCACAATTTGGAAATGGTGATTTCACTGACTTCACTCACGATCTACAGAAATGTAAGTATTTTACAGAGTCAAATCTATTTTAATTTCTTTGTGACTTCTTCCTGTAGTTTATTCCTACAAGGTTCTTATCTGCTCTGGAGTCTGTTGACCCTTTGCACCCATATTTTATTTATGGTTTTGTTTACTTTAAGCAGGTGCCTATTTAATGCACGTGTAAATTTGGTACACGGGGTTAGGGGAGGATTTATCCCATTCAAACATCCAGTCTCATCTGTGCCATTTTTCGTTTAATCTACCTGCATCAGGCAGTTGCTGTTGAAATAACGTTGCTTAACAAACAACCCCTCAATATCTCAGCTCAAAACAACACTTATTTATTTAACACTAACAGCTCAGCTCTTGGCAGCCTGGCTCCAGGCAGAGGCGAGGTTCAGGTAAGCTCTAGGTATGATGTCCAATTTCAGGGCCTGGGCCAGAAGATCTCACACTGCCTGGGCTGTGACAGCCTCATGATGAGGTGGGGCACCAAGTGATCACAGGAGCTTATAATGTCTCTGAAAACCTTTGTTAGGAAGTGGCATGATGTCATCTCGATCCATATTCCAGAAGCCAAGGAAGTCAGTATTAACTGGCCAAGTCCAGTATTAACGATGTGGGAGAGAATATCTGTTCCTGGGCAGGAGAAGGGGACGAGCTAGGGAAGAGGACTTTATGAACCGCAGTACGATCATGAACGCTGCCTTTCTTAGTCATACGCATGCATTTCCTTTCCTTCCGGGGCGAGAATTCCCAAAGGATCATCCTCCCCAGACCCATCTGAGGCTCTACGATCTTCACACAGACCTTCTTCTCATCGAGAACTTGCTGAAACAGCATCCACACTTCTGCCGTACACGGGTGGCCTCTGACCTCACCACGCTCAGCATCCTTTGGGGGGTGGGTGCTAACAAGAACTCCATCTGCAAGTAAAATACTAAGAGTCATAACATGGAGACAAACCCCAACGGAATTGAAGTCTGTGCAATTTGCAGGCACGAAAATAATTAGTGGATATTTGACAGGAGAAAAAAATACTAGATTTAAGGTTTAATTACTTCTCGAAATTCTCTAAAATTTGCAATTCAGTTCTGCTTTCTCCTCAAACCCAGTGAGTTGATGTACTAGGATATCAATTTACGTTTCCTTGCTTAACTCTTCAGAAACAAAACGATTCTCACAGAAGCTTTGGACGAGGCATAAAAATAGGGGATCTATTTTGCATAAACAACCACCAGAGGCCAGAGTCAGACTCTGAACATCTAGCCTAACCGGAGGCTTTTCAGGGGGTTGCTTGGACACATAGCAATACCCTCATCTACCCATCTACCCGCAACTGTTTCTGGAGCGAGTCGTATCAATCAAAAAAGATAATTTTTAAAACGGGTTTTAGAATGGTCAAAATGCTTTTTTTATATTTATTACCAATATGCACTTGGATAAAGATGTCCAATCAAAATAAATAAAGGAGTATAATGAGAAGCGTAGAACTAAAATGGTACAACCGAAAAGAAGGAGCCTGAAGATAAGACATAAGAAAATAGGAGTTCTCATATCAAAATCAGTTAATCTATAAACCTTTATTAAGTGCCCATGGGGTAGACCAGACAGGCCTATATTAGGTGTTCAGCCAGGAGAGCAAGGCCCCAAAGCACCACCTGCTCTTCCTTCAAAACAGGCACTAGCGAATCACTGGTGAGCCCACACGTGCCTGGAGGACCCCCGGGGAGCGACACCAGCAGCAACTTATGTTGGGAGGGTGTGCTTCCCGGGATCTCCTTTCCTCCCCAGCCCCGGGAAGGTGACTAGTAAGTAACTTACAAGTAAGTTAAGTAACTAGCAAGTTACTAACAAGTAATGAAACTTTTAGAGTGTAGCTAGCTTGGCCACCTTCATGAGACTAGTGAAAAACAAGGTTGAAACAAGACTTTGGCTCCTAACTCTTCCTGCAAAGTGTTTTCTTGATACTTTGTGTTCCGTTTTTCTATCCTTGGTTACTTTAAATCCACCCGATGCCTCCAACACACCGGGCACCTCTGGGTCTGATTCTATCATCAGTTTTTTTTCTCTAGTTTCTATGTCCTGGTATGTCTATTGGTTTTTAAATTGGCTCTAGCCATGCACATGAAAATTTTAGAGATTCCATATAATGTTCTATTCCCCTAGAAAGGTTCCCTTTCTTTCCCAGGCACTTTATCCTGCCTCACCGGCAACGTGATGGGGGCAGAACATTTGGCCTGAGTCAAGGCTGAAGTTCAGGGTTTTCACCACCGAGGCTAGTCCTGATGCCTCCAGCATTGTTAAGTGAGAGACCTTCAAGGTCAGCTGACAGCCTGGGGTGTCCGTCGGGGTCTTTCACTCTGGGAGTGTCCTCAACACCTGGTTCCGACTGCCAACGCGGTGTGACCTCTGTCCAGCCCTCTGTCCTTCTGCGGCTGTCACTCGGTCACTTAACATCAGACAAGTGCCCTGGGGGGAAATTCTCCCGAGTGTCAGAGTTACTTGTCTAAACATCCATTCTCTCTGGGACCTGAGCCCCTCAGATCTGTCTATCCAACACCTTCCAACAGTTTTCCTTTCAATTTCATCCATATTGTCAAGCTACCTTGGAGGAAGGGACATTACTCTGCCATAGCTGGTGGGCTTCTGTCCCCACCTCCGGGTCTGTGATGGTAAAACCAGGGAAGCAACAGTGATTTGGTTCAGAGAACTCTGTTCAGTAACAACCAAAATAGGATTAAAACCATTTTTCTAAAAAACACTATTACAGTGATGACTTCTACTAATTTTTAATGACATGATTTCAACATCAAAACCTCGAATTAAATGTTATCATTGTCATTTACCTTCCATGCAGACGAGCTATTGATTTTTCCAGCTCGCGGAGTAGTTGTATCTCTCATTGTGATTTAATACATTGATGTTCTGATTTACACAGTTATTTGTAAGTTTGGTAGGGATTATAATAATATCAATCATGATAATTACTACAACAGTAATAAAACTAACATGTATTAACCAATTAACGTATGTCAAGTTTACATCTAAATACTTTATCCCAATTAGTTAATGTCTTCCTCACAGCAAACCACAGTGTAGATACTGCCGTTACCCCCCATTTTACATGTAAAGAAAATGAGGCACAGAGAAGTTAAGAAGTATCCTTGAGGGGCGCCTGGGTGGCTCAGTCGGTTGAGCGTCCGACTTTCGCTTAGGTCATGATCTCGCGGTTCGTGGGTTCGGGCCCCGCGTCGGGCTCTGTGCTGACTGCCAGCTCAGAGCCTGGAGCCTGTTTCTGTCTGTGACTCCCTCTCTCTCTGACCCTCCCCTGCTCACACTGTCTCTCTCGCTCTCCTAGAAATAAATAAAACTTTAAAAAAAAAAAAAAAAAAAAAAAAGAACCTTGAGGTCACACAGCTAGTAGTGAGCAGAGCAAGGACCTGGCCTGAGGCAATCGGACGCCAGTTCCTCATTCTTACCGCTGGCTCTGCTGCGTCTCATGGGCCATCAGACAGCCCCAAAGGATGACACCTCACAACACAATGAAGAGATCCGGATTTTGAAATATGGCCTTGAGCACTCTGGGAGGTCCCATGCAAGTGAGTCACATACGATCCTGTTTTAAGTCCTCAAATATGAAAGAAACGGTACTTACTAAACACTCTCACATACAATCACGGTCTTAAACTCTAAAGTTAATTGATAACAAAAGTCATATAAGGTACCTGTCCCTACAGCGTTTACCATCCATGCAGAGGAAAGACTTCTAGCAAAACTAGCACCCATAGCTTTTAATGGCAGTTGTCTTAAGTAGAAGATGGCAGAAAGGACCAAGTCAGAGGGTCCGTCTTTGCCTGAGGCCAGAGATGGCTTTCTGGAGGGGCCATTGCAACTGAGTCCTGTTGCAGGGGTGAAGGGTGGCGGGGTCCTTTACGAGCAGGTGGCTGGCATGCGCAGGGGGTCGGGTGAGGGGTGGGAGGGGTCACTCGCTCAGAGAAAGGGAAGGTCAGTCAGGAGGAAAACCCAGAGGAAAATGGAGGAGCGCTCAGCTGGGGCCACGAATCTGAAATTTAACTGAGAAGTGATGGGAAGCCCTGAAGGGGTTATATGGTCAGAGCTGTTAAATTGTATTTCTTAAAAGGTCATTCTGGCTGTTCTACAGAAAATACACTGGAGGAGAGCAGGAGTTGAGACAGTAAACAGCCCAGGTGAGTAGGAGTCCACGTGAATACGAGCCCAGGTGAATAGAAAAGCCCAGGTGAGTAGAAACACAGGTGAGTGGGAGCCCAGGTGAGAAGCAGCCCAGGTGATTAAAAGCCCAGGTGAGGAGGGGCCCAGGTGATTAAAAGCCCAGGTGAGGAGGAGCCCAGGTGATTAAAAGCCCAGGTGAGGAGGAGCCCAGGTGAGGAGGAGCCCAGGTGAGGAGGAGCCCAGGTGAGGAGGGGCCCAGGTGATTAAAAGCCCAGGTGAGGAGGAGCCCAGGTGATTAAAAGCCCAGGTGAGGAGGGGCCCAGGTGAGGAGCCCTGGAGGCTGAGGCCGCGGCAGTGGCAGTGGTCGTAAGGAGAAGAAAGGACTCAAGAAAGAGTGAAGAAGGAAGAACCGCCCGTGCTTAGTGACTGAGTCTGGGACTTGAGGGAAGTCTCCTGTGAAAAACACTCTCCAGTTCCGTGCATAAGCGACTGGGAAGGTGGGGGGTCTTCTCTCGGGAAGCAAAGCACAGGTTGAAAGGAGGTTCCTGAGCTACGTTTTTGACAGACTGAGTCAAAACTGCTGCCGGGGAGGTGTCCAGGAGGCGTTCCCTGGCCGCCAGCTGCACACAGCGGCCTGGGGCTCCCAGGGAGAGCTGCCGGCCCCCGCGGGCGTGCGGGGCTCAGCGCACACAGATGGGGTCTGAGTCACGGCGGCCGCGGAGCCCCTGAGGAAGAGCCCTCGGGACGCGGGCGCGGCCAGAGGCCTGGGGGATCCAGCACGACTTGGCCCAGGGCTGTGGCTCCTCGTCAGCACACCCGCCCCCGATACCTTCCTTCCAGTTATCTTGGGTTACTTCGCGGGGCTTTGGACTTTTACTCATTATTTCAGCTGCTCTTTCCCTGCAGAACCCAGCTTCCAATCTGCCTCCTGAGTTGGGAATATTTCTCAGTCACCACTTGTTTTTGCGGCCTCCGTGGACACCCCACGCCCTGAGCCCTGTTCCCTTAGGAGACCTTCTACCCTCACCCCTTCCAGCCTCACCCAGGTCCACCTGAGCCAGCCTGCCTCACCTTCATCCCTCTGCTCTCTGAGCTCAGGGGGCCCAGAAGCAGCCCCTCTGTGGGCGTCGGTGCCCCCGTGCATCCGCGGTCTCCCTCCCATGGCACCAGGAGGCCACGCCCCACTGCGGTTCACCGGTCCGCGGGCCCATTTGTCCTCCGAGGCGGCCAAACTCCCTGCACGTGTGTGCGGTGTCCTTCCTTATTTTCTGAAGACAGTGCCATCTGTTTGCCACATGCTCGATCCCCCCTCTGGGTGCACAGGGGAGGCATTCACGTCCCTGTGTGTGCTCGTGTGGCCCGGTGATCACCACCGACCAACGGGGCAAATCATCACTCTTGCCCGGCCTGCCTCACAAGAGAGCCCGCGCGTCCCTCCTCTTCCCCCGGCTCTTCCACGGCACGTGTGGAGCCCACAGGCTGGGCATATACTAGTGAATGGCAAAATTACCACATGAAAAACCACAGCACCCACTTCAGGAGATCGGACCTACCCCACACAGCCTTTGCAGTCATAACATAATTATTTGTAAAATGCACAATGTGCACAGCATAAAATTCAACTTTTTCTTAACACAAATATGTAGTTTTCAGGGATTTTTGAATCTCTTCAAGTTTAAGCCTTACTGGGAACATTCCTCCCTGGTTTTACTCTCTCTCTGACCTGTGTTCTGGAAGGACGCAGGAGCCTGCTCGTTTCTGCATAAGCACCCGCAAACAGAAGCCTCCCAGAATGTAACAGTAGATTTCCATCCACTTTAACACCAGGGAGTTTTAGAGTCCTGATGATGCCATCCTGCCTCCCCTTGAACGATGGCATGTTATTTCAAGTTACTCAGATGTGTCAGGTATACTTGTGGAATTCACACAAAGGACTCGTATAAAACACTTGATCATGTTTCAAGTTAGCAAGCATCGTTTGATTCAAAGTAGTGCAATTCCAACAACAATAATGAGTAACTCCAAAATGACTTCGTATTTCCTAAAGACCCGCTGGACTGGCTAGAAATGTCTCCTTCTACCACACTAACCTCAAGTGCCATCCACTGGCGTGCGCAGAAGCGGGCTCTGGAGTACATCAGTGCATACTTCTTTAGCAAACGTTAGGTGTAGAAATTTACTCATGCGATATTTGGTTTAGCAAAGAAAAAAGTGTTTTCTCTGAGCAAATAAGAGAGAAAAAATGTATATATATGAAATATATCAATATTGGAGATTTTTTTCTCAACAGTTTTAAGAGCCTGGAACGGAAAAGGGAGAATCATGAAACTCCCCACACATTTCACTGGTAATTACTTTATCTTTATGGAAGCACAAACTCCGTGAAGAATTGCATTATAGAGAAAGAGGATTCCTCTAGGCAGCTTTCTCCACTCGTCTTCACAGAGAGTGCGCCCAGCTGGCTATGGGGACGCACCTCCAGCCAGGTCACTTGGCACTTTCAAATCAAAGCACACATGTTTTCCAACTAGAAATTCTCAAGTGTGGTTACAACCTAATCAGTTTCTAGGCTTTACTTTTCTTATTTTAAAAAAAGCCAGTTTAGCCTGAAAAGCCTAATAAAATAACATCATAGAAATTAGAATCAGGAAAGACCTCAGTGAATTCTTAATCCAGACAAAACTCTACTGCTTGGAAGGACTTTGAATGCCCTGAAATACTATACAAGAGTGTGTTCACTTTGTATTAGGTTTTCTATGTCAATGATGAAATTCCTTGAATAATTTTAAAGTCTGTTGAATCCCTTAAACAATTCAGTAGGCAATGAGAACTCACTTCGTGAAAGCTAACAAAAATCACTCCGAGAATCGAGTGTCCTTCGACAGGCCAGGCACTGTTGCAAGAGTTTTGTATATACTGTGATGATACATTTGATTGGCTGGGCCATGGTGCCCATTGGCCTGGTCGCACACCTGCCTAGATGTGGCTGTAAAGGTATTTTTCAGTTGTGATTCACATCTATAATCAGTAGACTTTCAGTGAAACCGACCAGCTTCCATAATGTGGGTGGGCCTCGTCTAATCAGCTGAAGGCTGGTAGTGTCTTTGGAAGTGAGGCAGACCGGCTCGGACTCAGCGAGGCAGGACCCAAGCAGCGGCCGCAGCCCCCCAGCCAGGCTCTCTCTGGAGCAGGAGAGCACCTGCCAGGTGGGAGGCGGGAGGGAAAGACTGGCGCCAGGCCCGGCACGACACCCTAGGGTGACACAGATTCAAAGGTGGGGCTCTGGAGCAGCACATACCTGGGTCCTGCCCTGAGCTGCCGTGTAGCAGTCAACAAAGCCGGAGTGAGAAAACGCGCAGCCTCGTGGGCCTGTCCCCGCCCCTGCAAAGAGGCGGTCAGCGCTCGAGGGGGACAGTGAGGCCAGGCTGCTGCTCCCCCTGGTTCCTCCGCCAAAGTCCCGCAAATCTCCTGTGTGGACAGAAGTGCGTTATTTCCCCCTACGATCCACTAACAGTGCTCGAGGGAAAAGGCTGGGCCCTTCGTCAGCTGGAAGCCGTTGATCCCGCCTTCCGTTCTGGGCCAGGTTTCTGGGCGGAGAACACAGCACGGTCCTGGCAGGGAGAGTCCCGCCCCGCGGTGCCGGTGCGGGTGCAGCTCAGAGACTCACCCTCCACCTGGGAAACAGGCCAACGTCGCCCCTGCCTCCACCAGGGCTGTGAAGCAAGGCTACACCGCAGAAACGGCTCTGGATCCACTAGGGCCTGTGGGGTGGGGTGTATGTGCATGTGTGTAATGTGAGCACATGTGTGTGTGCATGTGTGAGTGAGCACATGTGTGTATTGTGTGTGTTCGTGTCTGTGTGTGTACATGTGTGCATGCATGTGCACATGTTTGTACGTGTATACGTTTGTGTGTGCATGTTTATGTGCTTGTGTATGTGTACATTTGTGCATGTCTGTGAGCACATGTGTGCATGTGTGTACATGTGTGTGCTGTGCGTTTTGTGTGCATATGTGTACATGCATGTGCACATATGTGTAGGTGTGTGCGTGTGGTGTGTGCATATGTGTGTCCTAGGAGAAAGTTACTTTCTGAGACATATGACCTCCCAGTGGAAAGGTTGCGATGGAAGACTTGTAAGTTCATATAAATCACAGGTAATGGGAATGGGGAAAAGCACAGGAAGTGCATCTGGTTGGATAAACAAGCGATGGCCGTACGTAAAGCGCCAGACTAGGTAACACAGATCTCCGGAGGGAGGCGGGCAGGCGGGAGGGAGGCGGGAGCCGCCGCTCTCTTCTTGGGCGTGGATGTGATTGAACCTTAGTCAGCAGAGCAGGAAATGAAGAAAGACACTTGTAAGTTCCTGGGAGATTTTCCCACTTCTCCACCGCAGGTGCTGGGGGGACAGGGCTCGCATGCACACGTGTGCCCGCACACAGGCACATTCACACACTCACACACACACGCTCCCCGTGCAAAGCGTCCCCTTCGCCCAAGGGACAGGTCCTGGCCATCCCCCCGGGCTGCCCTCTGCAGGGCCGCCACACACACAGCTCGGCCCCACTCAGAACGTAGGGCCCCTCCCGAGCCACAGGCTAGGCCTCGGCGTGGGGGTGGAGGGGCAGCTGGCCTGGTGCAGGGGCGGCGGGCTGGGAGATCCGGAGCCCTCGGCCGGTGGGCGCTGACCCGACTGCACCCAAGTGTCAGCGCAGGGCCTGGCCCATGGGAACTGCTCAGGGAAGACCTGCTCCCGAGCGGCTCGCAGGACGGCAGCCGGCGATGAGTGGTGAGGGATCGCAAGGACGGAGCCATGGGAGAAAGCCACAGAGGCCGGCATGTGCGGGGAACCACCGGTAGATCGTTCTGGAAGAGACCAAGCTGGGGGGTGGGGGAGCGGAGGTGGGGTGCCACGTGAGGCTGAGCTGCCCACGGCGGTAGGGGGGGGGGGTTGGTCCAGCCCCGGGAGGTGGTTGGACCTTTTCACGTTCCCGGAAAGCCGCCGCAGGGGATCGCGCTGGACTCGACATGCCCAGGCTTACGATTCAGGAAGAGCCAGAAAGCTGAGGGCAGGGATCCAGCAGGGAGGGGCAGGAGAGAAGGAGCTTCCGGAAGTGGGGACAGGCCCCGCCCGGCACACAGAAAGCCCCCCTGGCTGCGTGAGGCCCCCCGCCAGCAGCAGGGGCCCCACAGGGCAGCAGGGAGGCTGGGCGGATCTCAGGCATCCAACCAGGACTCTGCAGTTTGGGGAATCGCCAGCCTCTGCGGGTCCTCACTGCTTCCTGAGCATGACAAGCGGGAGCCCCGACTCTGGGACTCTGAGGACAGCCGGGTAGGAGGGAGCGGGGCGTCCAGCCTGCCTGTTTCCTGCCCCCTCACCCCTGTGCCCTGCTGGGACCCTCGCTGAGGCGAAGTCGCCCCAGGAGTGATGGAACTCGGCCCCTCCTGCGGATTCGGCTCCCGGGACAGAGGAAGAAGCCTGACAATGGGCAGCAGCAGGCTCAGCTCACAGCCGCACCCCGGGGGTTTCTGCGAGTGTGTAGGACTTCCGAGTGCCATGCGGGTCGTGTTCTGGATGACGCCTGCTCACAGAATGCCTCCTGACCTGCTCCGCACAGCTTGGCCCTTCCAGCATCTTCCGAAGCATGTGGGTTGGAAATACTGAGCCTCAGATACCCCCGGCCGGGAGCCCCACATTCTGTGTTCGAGCATGATTCCCAGGGGGGTTGTGAAGCGAACACCCTGGAGTTGGAGAAGCTGCCTTCATTGCTCTCCACGGCACGCGGGGAGCTCACACACACTCCTGACACCTGCTACAATCTGCCCGGTCCCTGGGAGGCGGGGGCGGGGGCAGCAAGACAGACAGCACCCTGGCCTCCCCCCCCACCCGACTCGGCCATCTGCCAGCCATGTGCAGACCCGAGCTGCAGCTGTCCAGTGGGGCGGGGCTACGTCTCACACACACACACACACACCGACACACACACACACATACACACACACCCGCTGTCGAGTGGGGCGGGCTATGTCACACACATACACACACATACACACACATATACACACACACCCGCTGTCGAATGGGGCAGGCTATGTCACACACATACACACACACACATATACACACACACCCGCTGTCGAGTGGGGCGGGCTATGTCACACACATACACACACACACACACACATATACACACACACCTGCTGTCGAGTGGGGCGGAGCTACGTCACACATACACACACACACACATACACACACATATACACACACACATCCCGGGGTCAAATGGGGCAGAGCTACGTCTCACACACACACACATATACACACACACTGGGGTCGAATGGGGTGAAGCTATGTCACACACACACACACACACACACACCCGCTGTCGAATGGGGCGGAGCTACATCACACACACACACACACACACATACACACACCTGCTGTCGAATGGGGCAGAGCTACATCACCCTGGCTATCAAATGGGGCAGAGCTACGTCACACAGACACACACACACACACACTCCCCGCTGTCGAATGGGGCGGGGCTACGTCACCCCCCAGGATTGCTGTTAGGTGGCGCCGCGGCCCTGGCGCTCCTGACGGCACACAGAAGTGCTTCCTGAGTCTGAATGTCATTAAGTCTTATTTGACATCGCTCTTAGATGAGGCAGCTGGGGCTCAGGGAGGGCACGGTTCTAGAACGCCACTGATCCCCGTAGGTGGTGGAGTTGGGACTTGAACTCAAGTCCAGCAACACCCCAACTTGCCGGCAGTTTCTGCTGGACTCTGCTGTTTCCCAAAGTGTCCAGAGCACGCGGCAGTCGCCCTCGCATTCTTCCTGTGTCCCCGTCCCAGGAGCAGGTTGGCGCTCCAGGCACGGAAGACGGAAGGGGAGCAAAACGCTCACGGCCTTGCTTGAGGGTCCGTGTCCACCTGGGAGCAGCTCCAGAGCCTGGGGGCCCACCCGGAAGACAGGCAACAGCATCAGGAAATGAAAGGATTCAGTGGACCCCCTTGGGGACCCGTTTATTGCCTCCTTCCCCCTTCTGAGTCCAGCCAGTAAAATAACCTGGCTGTCAGCTGCCTGGGCACCACAGATGTCCTGTCCCCACCTAGGAATCTGAAGGCAAGAGAAAAACAGGCCACCAGCGAAGGACAAGCACCCCCATGAGCGATGGGTCAAGGGGTGAGTGGCCTCCAGGGAGCCTCCCCCAGCCGCCAGACTCCCAGAGTAGAGAGAACATTCTCTTTAAGAGCAGCAGCAGCCCGAGCACCTCAGGACAGAGCGCTTCCTGGAAGAGATGAGCAGACAGCGAAGTGACAAGGCGGGTCCAATCTGATCTCACCTGGGAGGCTAAGCGTCCGCGATGCATCTCTGTCAGGCCTGCTGGTGAGCAGAGAGCATCGAAAATCGCATAGAACGATATCAGGCGAGCGGGCGAGACTCTGCAGCCCAGGGGTTTACATGACGGCAAAACCTTTGATTTACTGAAAAAGATCAGGAAAATAACTCACCGTGTTCGAGGCAGTCTTTCAAGGGGAAAAATGGACTATTTCTGAATGACAATTGTACTCCTCACCCAGTACATTTAAAAATACTTTTCACACTGTGATGTGGAACGATTCCACCTGTGCTGTCAGTAAACGTGGGCTCAGAGGACAGGGTGAGGGGCACCTCCGGGCCCATCATCTGCTCCAGGGACCAGGCACCTAGGCCATGAAGGTCCACGTATCCTTTCCTGAAAGCCCACTTTGTGTGCACTTGCAGGGACACGGAATAAAGACGGACATGAACTAATGCCGCCTTCCGGCCCCAGGGAGTTTGTGCAAGGCGCACATTTGCAGGTGACCTGGGCTCACATGGAACCCTGTCTCTACCAGAATCCCGGCTGAAGTCCAAGGTCGTGTGCCCTCCACCTCGCCCAGAGGTGGCTTGAAACACTTCCCCACCACTGCGATTCTCGCCCAGGCGACACAGCCTATGAGAGTGGCCCTTACAAGTTCAACAGTGGAGATTCCTTAGAAGAAAGGTTGGTAGTATGTTTCTGCCATGCTAAGCACTAGGAGAGGGGAGGGAGTGTGTGCTCTGCCAGCCTGAGCCCAGTGACCCGCTCCGGAGAACAGGTGGGGGGACACGGTCAGATCCAGAACCACTGAGCTGGGGTCCTTCTCGGGGCCACATGGAAAAAGACTCTCTTTTAAGTGTATTTATTTATTTGGAAGGAGACAGAGATAGCACAAGTCAGGGAGGGGCAGAGAGAGAGGGAGAGAATCCCAAGCAGGCTCCATACTGTCAGCTCACAGCCAGTGCGGGGCTCGAACTCACGAACTGTGAGATCATGACCTGAGCTGAAACCAAGAGTCGGACACTTAACCGACTGAGCTGCCCGGGCGCCCCTGAGTGGAGAAAGAGCCTAACTCGATACGTTAGAGTACTAATGCCTGGGGGGGTGCAGAGAGACAGACACAGACACACAGAGAACATTCCAGCTGGGGGTGTGCAAAGGGGTGTCTTTGACGTTACCTCCAATTTCCCTTGGTCACCTTGTCTCCAAAGAGAGATTAATAACATGCACACTGAAGCACCTTGGCATAAGACGAGCCATCAAATGGAAACACATGACAATGGGCCCGGAACCATCTGGAAAGATGACCCTCACCTCCTGCATCCAGGGAGGCTCGTTGCGGGGCCATGGTGACCTGAAGCTCTGCCCAAAACCTCTTGGGCCCACTGTGCACTCACTGCCTGGCCGGGGTCCACACACCCTCGCCGGGCAGCTGGCCCTCACCTTGGCCTAGAGCTCGCCGCCCCACCCCACCCAGCCCACCTCCCTGGGAGCTTTCACCAAGCAGTCCAGCAAGTAATTCGATTTTCCTCCCAAAATTTTCCCCCCGAAGCAACCCACTTTTGTGTGACTTGTGCCAGCAGTTACTATGCTCACATTCCAGGGATTTGCCCCCAAGTCCTGACTCACCGGAATTAACGAGTGGAGCTCAGGACCCATCGTGACCTGGCACAGATGACTCCCTCTCCTCCCCTCGAGTCCTGATGCCGGGATGGGGCCCAGAGAAGGGGGGCACAGCCTGGTACCCCCTGCTGGAGCCACGGCCTAGACGGGCACAGACCCAGCAAAACTGCGCTTATTCTGAGAGGAGACTCAGAACCTGCTCCCAGCCAGGCGCCCAGTGATTGGAGCCGCCGGGAAGAGCATGTTCTCGTCATCCGGTACCATTATTAACGGGCTCTCCTCCATCCTTGCTCAGCAGAAAGCAAATTCTTCTTTCACTCCGCATGGGAGGGCATTTCTTGGGGGCATTTAGGACGAGAACGCTTAGATTTGGAAGTCTCTGAGCATGCAGGGAAGATTCTGGTTTTGGAGAGGCTGGAGTGGGCGTCCTTCTGTCCACACCTCACAAGCACGCCTGGTGGCTTGCGCGTCGAGGCAGTGGGGCTTCGAGCCAGTGTGCTGGGAAGGTCCCTCTTGGACGGAGGTGCTGAGAACCAGAGGCTGCGAGGAAGGGTCCAGGCGGCCGAGGCCCTCCCTGCCCGTCTCCCCCTGGGCTCTCCCAGGTCTCCCCCTGGAAAATTTCCATCAAATTCCAGTGTACCGATTACGCACGCCCCTCCGTGGACAACTCGGTGGCCAAAGTATCCAAACTGATTCCAAGAGATTCTCCAGCCACAGGTCCCCGCAGATCACACTCATATCTAAGGGTGCAAATCAGGACGGCTTAACAGGCCTGTCCGCCACCCGCCCTCAGGGTCCAAACTCTGCGGCCAGACCTTGGGTCTCAGGAAAGACAGAACTGATGACAGACTTCCTCTCGTGCTTCATGACGCACCTGCTTCCAGCTTGGCGTCCCACCTCTACCTGAAAAAGACCTTTCATCCTGGAGTCTGAGCCTCCAGCCCATCTTCTGAGGGGCAGGCTGAGCTCCTACCAACCTCCTCCGCCCACCCCACGGGGTGCTGAGCCCCCACGGGACCTCCCACACCCCGCGTCCACCTCAGCACCTACTGGGCCTTCCGACAAAAGCACGGGCTGATTCCAAAGAAGGTTGATCAGTTCCCAGCAGAGGTAAGTTATTGTTTTCTCTCCATTTCTAACCCCCCCCCCCCACCGTGTGAAGTTCTGACTAGTGGAGAGAGCAGGCTCGCAAGCCTCCTGTTGCAAATAATAAGAGTGGCTCTGACATGGCTGCAGCATGGAGGCATTACTGTCCACACGGCGCCCGAGCCAGATGCGGGACGCACGGTGCCTCCCCGAGCCCTCCCGCCACGCCGCCGGGGGCGTCACCCCCCGGGACTCCAGGACAGGAGCTCACAAGCACCTGCCAGGAGACAGGTGGCCGGTGAACAAGCCGGCACCTGCTGGTCGGTGAAGAGCCAGATTTCAAACCCGAATCCTGCTGCTTCCGAATTACTGCCACTTCTCCCGAGTCGTTCACTTCCAAAGGCGCCTGGTAGCGCCACCCAGGCGCACGGGGACTTTCACAAGGTGTGTGCCTCTTGCCCGCTGGACAGGATCGTGCCGTTCTGATTCGCCGTCTTCTGGGGACTGCCCAGCGCCGGGCCCACACCGCCAGGAGTCCCCCAGGCATCCCTCTGGCAGCCCCGACAACTTCCAGCTCGCCGCGCCCCACTGCGATGCCACCAGCCTCTGCACTGTCCCGTCCCACCCCTCTTTCTGGCCACCCCTCCCCAGGGCTTCCCCTCGGTCCCCGGCCAGGAGCTGACCCTCCCTTCCCCGGGTCCCCACTCTGAGCCTCTCTTAGAGACAACATACTCGCTTCCCGGAGCTCCGACTCCTTATGCTGTTACCTGTCCCCTCCAGGATGGTGACAGGCGGCACATCGCAGGGGTGAGGGGAGGCGCGAGTGGGGGTGCGGATTAGGTGTGCTGAGGCTGAGCCAGGAAGCTGGCACACCTTGTGGCTGGTATTGGGAAGCGACTGCAGCATCTATACGCAGGTCTGTCATGATACAGGTTATACTTCAACGGCAAGAAGATTCTTTGTAATGCAGAGTTTTCACCAGGGACAGATTCTCAGACACCTGCCTGTGAAGCTTTGGGGAAAACTTCAAGTTGGTCCTTTTCGGGACCTGAGGCCACACTGGGTTTGCCAACAGCAGACAGACTTCCTGAGTAAGTGAGGCCATATCACCCTGAAGGGTCGCGCAGTGTGCCGACGCCTGTCCCCTGCCTCAGTCTCTCCACGGCCGGCTGGTGCTCTCCACTGACCTCACACGGCTGGGTGTGCACAGCAGCAGTTACTGTCGAGTGGGGATGGATATAAGGACTGGGTGTGGGCAGGTGTGTTCAGTGCAGGGAGCAGGTGCACAGCCCCATCCAGGCGCCCACTCCCATCGTGGTGCTTCCTTGCACTAAAGCCGTGCCTATGGGCTCCCAGGCTTTCACTGATAACCAGCCCACCAACAAAGGAATAAACTTGAGCCTAATTTACAAATGGGTCCTCACAAGATCCTGACCCACAGCCCACTCGGGGTGGCCCGAAGGACAGAGGAGGGAGAGCTCCCAGCTGTGGGCAGATTCCAAGCAGCACATTTGGCTTCCACAGTATCCGGAGTCAGAGGTGCCAGAAGCACGGACCGAGGCGAACTCGCGAGCAGGTGCTAATGCTTGGGGAAGGAGAAGGCTGCCAACAGCGGAGAGGTATGTAGATGGACCTGTCAGGGTGAAACAGACGGTGAAGATATTTGTGTCTCGTATGAATGCCCGTCAGAAGATGCCACCCCAGAGCAGGCTCCTGACACTCAGACGGTTGAGAGGGTGTCCTCTGTGAAGGTCAGTCAGGAGGCGAGCCTGGAACTAAGTGACCTCATGGATCATGGGAAAGAACATTCCATGCAGAGAAAACAGGAAGGTTAATGGTTTTAAAGAGAGGAATGTCCTCTCCCTCTCTCTTTGCCTCTCCCCTGCTCATGCATGCATGCTCTCTCTCTCCAGATAAATAAATAAACTTTAAAAATTTAAAAACAAATTAAAGAGACAGCAAGGCAGCCAGTGATTCAAAGTGGAGTGAGCTGGGGTGTGAATGGTAAGAGAAGGGAGGGAAGAGGCAGAGAGACAGAGACAACATCTCCTATTGTTTTAAGTCCATAATAAAGACTCTGACAGGGCACCCTTGAAGGGAGAGTCCTGCGCCCTCTGTCTGTGATGCTGCAGCCCCAGCCCCCCAGCGAGGCCGTCCCCGGCACCCCACCTGGAAACTCAGCCCCTTCCCATCAACACTCCCTTTATTTCCTCGTGCTTTATGTCTTCATTAGCAGTTCTCACCGTCTAAAGCTCTGAATGCAATGCCCACCTTCAGTTGTGGGAAATCCAAGCTATAGTGGAAGGCCCAAGATGGCGGGGGTCTGTCTCTTCTTCATACTTTTTTTTTTTTTAATTTTTTCAGTGTTTTATTTATTTCTAGGAGAGAGAGAGAGACAGCGTGAGCAGGGGAGGGTCAGAGAGAAAGGGAGTCACAGACTGAAACAGGCTCTAGGCTCTGAGCTGGCAGTCAGCACAGAGCCCGACGCGGGGCTCGAACCCACGAACCGCGAGATCATGACCTAAGCAAAAGTTGGACGCTTAACCGACTAAGCCACCCAGGCGCCCCTTCTTCATACTCTTTCTCCAGTGACTCACGGGGGGGCCTGGCACACAGCGGGGGCTGGGTGAATGTCTATGGGGTGAAATGAGGAAGAAGGAAGGAAGGAGGAAGTTTCAATATCGCTATTGAGCAGGCAGTATAGATACATGGGGCTGGATTTCAAGGTAGAATCTGGGGATTTGTGTGTGAGGAAATATTTTTTTAGCGCTGATCTTTTATCAAGCCCCCTCACTGAGCTCTTTTATTGTGAAAACTTATTTCAAGGTTTCTACTGTTTTCTTTTATCTGGTGCTCTTAATGAGATAAATATCTGGGAAAAAAAATCATGGTTTATTTTTTCCTTATTGTGTATAACTTCTTTTCTTGTCTTATTGCATTGGACAAGATATTCAGAAAAAAAAATGTTAAATAACAGCATATCTGCATGTATGTCGCTTCTCATTAAAGAGTCTAATTTTTCACTGTTTGGTAGGTTGCATACCACGATTTCTTATAGAACGCCAAGTTGAGCCATCGCATTTCTTATATCTGACGGTGACATAAGTTAGAAAGTTTGTTGTGGTAATTATAACCCTTTTTGTTATTTCCGAACTCAAGGCAACTTGGCTGAAGAATATCTGGACATGACCATTGCTGATTAATAAAGCTACTTGGCAAAATACCTGGGTTCCCTCAGCCATTGTGGACTTACATTTCCAGCGGGATGGAACGTTCCTGCTTGCAGGTTTTGGAGCTCACGTTTTCCTCCAGGAACTCATTTGCAATTAAAAAAAAATGTTTTTTTATTTTAAAAACTCTAATCACTGCTAAATGTGAAAGCTCTTGCTAATGGGGAACTGACAGCTTTCTAAGGCAGCTATTTTGTTGATGTATAACTCTTTCATTATGCTTTTTCTCATCTCAGGTCAAAATACTCTTCTCTAGGACTTCCATTCCTCCGAAGCTTTTGTGCACTCTGACAAATTCCTGCTCTTTTTGTACCTCTTGGCTAATTGATGGGTTTTTTTGTACCTCTTGGTTAACCGTCCCCAGTTTTCACGTCTTCATGGTTACTAGGCTTCTAATGAAACACGTGTTTATTGATGCTGGCTGGAAGAGGTAAAATTGACAACTCCACTCTGTAATCAGGCCGTGTTCCATCCCATAGACAGTTTGATTTCCGATATCTCTGGAAAGCAAATTCCACAGATACCCCAGCAGGGGGTAAACACCGCAAAAAAACTCAGAGGAAGACAGCAGCAGAACCAGAGGAGGAGAAGCAGGAGTTGGAGGAACGTGAGGAAGACGGAGAGAAGGGAAAGGAAGGAAGCGATCGAAGAGGTTGGCTCTGCTGAGAACTAGAGCCTGAAGCTGGATTTGACATTCAGAAGACGTATCGTACAAATACCCGGGAAGGGCAAGGGGAGAGGGCAGCAGAAGGCGAGGAGAACCTTCAGACCATGATGTAGTTGAAACACCTGTGCAGGAGGAAAGGAAGGAAGGAAAGAGGGCTGGACAGAAAGAGTCCCTGACGGTGGCATGCTTCCAAAACAGTTTCGCCAGTCCGATGGCGAGCCCTCCAGCCGAAGTTGCCTGTCAGATGAGTCCCCTGCCTTGCACGCATGGCCCTGAATTAGCACCTCTGTGGCCTCAGCCACTGACTGGAAGCAGCCGGAGAGAAAGCATGGGGTCACAGATAGTGGTGCATCCAGAGGGCCACGGGTCGATTAGGAGCCCCCAGCAGGAGACCTGAGTGGCTCATTTTTCAGGACCACTACAATGCAGAAACAGAGGAGGAAGTGGGGAAAATAAACTTTGGCAAAAAATGGAAAGACTTTAGGGAGGAAGGAATAATGAAATATGTCTTCTTTTCATTCAATTTACCTTATTTAAAAATGCAATCCTTATACTTTTATACGAAAGTTTGCCTTCTCACAAAAGGAGCATGTTGGCCCATCATCGGCCCATCCTCGTTCTGCAATCATCAGAGAACTCAGGTGACACGTGTCGAGTTTCCCATGGCGCTGGCCCCCATAAGGACAGGACCTGGCCAAGTGAGCAACCAGAACAGCCCAGGTGTGCTTGGGACAGTGAACCATGGATCCTGCTTCTTCAGTGCGGAGAAAAGAATGGCATTTGCATTTTAGAGACACTTTCCTCCTAACACAGTAGCATCACTTTCAAGTGAAGATTCATTGATTCTTCTCTCAGACTCTCCCATTGGTTTCAAGAGCAGGGAGGAACTTGGGGTGAAATGAAGTGAGTGTCGCTGTGGCTTGGGGTTGCCAGCGGAGAATGGGGACAGAGGAGCCACAGAGGATCGCGACAGAGAGAACTGGAGAGATCCTCAAACGAAAAGAGCCAGGTCCTTATTTTTATGGAGATCTTTATTGGGATTGGGGAAGACAGTGGTCTACGGTTGGCCATAGTTTCAAAGGGAAATGTATAATGAACATTGAAAAAAGGGGCACCTGGGTGGTTCAGTTGGTTGAGCGTCTGACTTGGGCTCAGGTCATGATCTCACAGTTTGTGGGTTCGAGCCCTGCATTGGACTCTGTGCTGACAGCTCAGAGCCTGGAGCTTGTTTCAGATTCCGTGTCTCCTTCTCTCTCTGACCCTTCCCTGTTCACACTGTCTCTCTCTCTCTCTCAGAAATGAATAAAAACATTAAAAATTTATAAAAAAAATAAAAAAATGTAGGCTCATTATGAGTTAGTCATGTCAGTCTCTTCACATTTTATTTTTTCAAAAATTGGAGGTAAAATTTGCATGCAGTGAAATGCACAGATCTTGCATAGCTGGAGAAATGTGGACATAGGCGTGCCTATTAATATTTAGAACACTTTCATCCCCTCAGAGTTTCTTCGTATACCCCTCCCCTCAGTACTCATGGCAGGCAATCCTTATTGTAATTTTCATCATCATTGATTAGCTTTGTCCATTCTTGAATTTTGTATAGATATAATCACAGAGTATGTGCTCTTTGGGCCTTGGATTCTTTCACTCACCGTAATGTTTCTGAGATTCACCCATGTGGTTCCATATAGCAATGCCTTATGATTTTTGCATTTAAGTAGTATACCATTGTGTTAATATTTCTCAATAGTATGTTCATTTTCCAGTTGGTTAGTACTTTGGGTTGTTTGCAGTTTGGGGCTACTATGAATAAAGCTGGAGATCAGCACTCATTTGCAAGTTTTCTAAAGAAAGGAAGCTTTTATCCCTCTGGCAGCAGAAATGGTCAAATCATAGGGTAGGTGTACATTAAAATTTACAAGAAATTGACAATAGCTCTACAAAATGCTGGTATTATTCTTCACTTCCACCAGCAGAATATGGGGATTCTCATAAATCTACATCCTTGCCCACATTTGATGTTGTCAGTCTTTAATATGGCCATCCTACTAAATGTGAGGTGGTATTTCATGGTGATTTTATTTTATATTTTATTAATTATTGAGGTTTTAACCCCTTTTCAGTACTTGCTCACACATATTAGTACATTCTCTTTTGTGAAATACCTATGCAAGTCATTCATCATTGTACTACTTTCTCTTTATTTTTTATAACTGATTTAAAGGAAACCTTTTTTTTTTTTTGCAAATTTTTTTTTTACAAATAGTTTATTGTCAAATTAGTTTCTACATAACACTCAGTGCTCATCCCCAAAGTGCCCTCCTCCATGCCCATCCCCCCCTCCCCCCCACATCCATCAGTCCTCAGTTTTTGTCAGCATTCAAGAGTCTCTCATGGTTTGCCTCTCTCCCTTTCCCCCACCATTTCCGCCCTTCTTCTCCCCCTTGTTCCTCAGTTAAGTTCCTCCTAATCCTCCTATAC